>NW_028249136.1:0-150555 GCF_964263255.1 Lissotriton vulgaris
TCCAGCTTCATGGGCCCTTTCTGACTGCCGAGATCCGGAAGCTTCCCCCACCATTTTACAATGCTAATGTGGCACATACCCCTGAGTATGTTACTGCAAATGGGTACAACAGTCACTGAAAACATGTGAATTGTACACACATGCATGACATGATTGGGGATATGCTTTGAAATCCATGTACCCCATTGGAGTGTGGCTAAATGTGCACATTCCAGCAAATGGGGATATATACCGCAGAATGACTTATCTGGATTCTGGCTACACAGAATCATAGGCTTCGGGGTTCAGCTGCCCAGGTGTAGGGTGGACCTGGAGGAAAGGATCCACTGTGGAGACTGCTGGTGAGAAGCAGATTTGGGTGAGTATGCATCCGAAATCCTACACTTCTGATGACTCAAGACAGCCGGTCTGACCATCATGGTCTGGTAATCAGAAACCTTCATGAAAATCCAGGCAGCAGTTCTAGATTCCAGTGCTGCCCTATGGATGCTGTTTTTCCCCCGACTGCCATCTCGGCAGTCAGAGAAAAGCTTTCACATTCAGCAGTCTTTCAGCAGTCGGTCAGAATACAGGTCGTCAGAATCATAATCCGGCAGTTGGACCAACCACTTCCGATAAGACGGCGGCGGTCCGACCACCTCTGACAGTATCATGGAATCTGGTCTAACCGGCATTGTAATGAGTCCCTAAGGCTGTGAACATAGCTTGATGGAGGCCCAGTCTGATGACAATGCTGGATTCTGGATTTAGTTCTGAACCTGGAAAGGTGCACTACGTACACCCTCATAGTGATAGATGGCTACCATTCCTTTCACATGTTTCATGCATCGAGCGTGGTGGTGCAACACACAGTGTTAGTGAATTATGACAGGTTTTTACCTTTGAGATATGAAGATGCATCTACTGGCCCATTCATTTAAAGTTCTGCTGCTCAAAACTCCTAAACTGGAAAATCATGTGACTTGTGCTTGTGCATCTATGTTAGAAGCAGTAATGTGTTTCACAGAAATGTTGCAGACCTGGGAGTTCCATTTTAGAAGTTCACAGCCTGGGCCAGAGTACAAGGTAAGGAAGAAGTTGATTTTGTCCAGACAGCATATGTGTATTGCTGGCATTTCCTAGGGGAGAGGAGACCTTGAAATTGCCATGGCCCTTCCTGATACGTGAGGATGACAATTACTATAATTACACCTGCCATTTGGTGGACGGCAGGGGTACAGGCTGAGGCTTACAGTACCTGTTTAGAGAGAAAGAAGTGATTTGTTGGGGCACAGATTTTCAACTGCCTTCCAGATCTCCAGGACGAGGGGACATAAATAACTGGGTGCACCCTACTCTCACCTCTTTGTACTTTCATGGTGGATACTGTTGTTCTGGGCAGAGCATCTTTGCAGACAGAGGTAAGGACTGAGAAATTGACTGGCCAGGACACATGCAAGAGGAGCAGCCCAAGGAGCAGACCTAGAATACACATCCTTTGACTTCAAAATCGGTATAACCCATTGTTGTATGTTGCGATGGTCTCTTCTACAGAGAAAGGGTACTCTACTCTACTCCTTAGGGGCATATGTATCAACGTTTAGCATCGCCCTCGCACCACACAAGGGGATGCATGGGCGATGTAAATGCTAAATAAGAGTTATCAAGCCACGCAATGCCACCATTGCAATAAGATGCAAGGGTGTCTGCTTTGGTACTAGGCAGCCAAAAGTGTGCTGGAGCTAGGAATAATAGGAATGCACCATATGATGGTAAGTATGGCAAATTCCTGTCCTTTCCCTTTCATGTATCACTGGTGCAGCAGGATGGTTTCCTGTGTTGCATGAATTTTTGATAAATATTGCTTAAGTGAGTAGTAAGCAGGATAGGATGGCTATTGCACTGACAACCACATTTCCAAAGGTGAGGGAACATTGTTTTGAGTGAAATCGGAAGGAGGAACTACTTGCTATCCTACATATCATGATATCATGCCCGTGGGCGTGGAAAAAAACACTAACTCAGCAGGAGCAACTGTAGTGACTTCTGCATTTCTCTTGTTAGCAATCTAATTTCTTTACCTATTAGAATGTTAACATGTGTGATGTAATAGAATCCTGGCTGAGATTCAGGTCAGTTGAGACCTGGGGGCTGAGCTAAGATGACCTGCTCCTGGGGGGCCTGAATCTCATTACCCTCATTATCTACTTAACTTCTGCTCAATATCTATGTACCTCTTACCACCTTACTTCTAATAAACAACATTTTGTTCATTTTGTAAAGAGAGAAGATGTGTAGTGACTTCTGCATTTCTCTTTATATCAATCTCTCATTTCTTTACCTATTAGAATGTTAACATGTGTGATGTAATAAAATCCTGGCTGAGATTCAGGTCAGTTGAGACCTGGAGGCTGAGCTAAGATGACCTGCTCCTGGTGGGGCTGAATCTCATTACTTGTAATGTAATGTAATGTAAAATTTTATTTATATCGCGCAGCAATCGCTCCAATGGAGCATCTAGGCGCTACCTCCGGCAAATTACCAGATGACAAAGTGACTCGGAGTTGGACCAAAAACAAAGGCATGCATCAAACTAGAGTTCTGGCCGTGCTATCTTGCAGTTTGAATAGCCAAGTTTTTAATTCTTTGCGGAACTCTGTTTCTTTATCCAGAGTTCTCAGGGCAGGAGGCAGAGTATTCCAAGCCTTTGCACCCAGTACTGCCAGGGACTTTCCTCCACGGGTTTTGAAACGAAACCTAGGAACCACCAAAGTATTGGAATTTGATGATCGTAGGCTTCTGGTTGGGCAGTATCTCTTGAATTTTTTCTGTAGATATAGTGGTCCTATTTTGTGCATTGCTCGAAATGTTATAATCAGAACTTTGAACAGGATCCTTTTTACAATGGGAAGCCAATGAAGAGCTTTTACTGCCCCTGAGGCTGACGATCTTTTTGGCCATTTTAGCACCAATCTGGCAGCGGCGCTTTGCACTAGCTGAAGCCTGTAAGTTACTTCTTTATTTGTGCCAGCATACAAACTGTTGCAATAATCTAAGTGCGACGTTACCAGCGCTACTGCAACAGTTTTCCTCGCCTCTAATGGGGGTATATCAAAGAATTTCCTCAGGCTTTTAATTAAGCCAAAGCACATTCCTGCCACTTTTATTGCCTGCTGCTTGAAGGCAAGATTGGAATCAAACGTGACCCCCAGGTTCCGAGCAACTATGGTGGTATGAGGCGGTATTTCTGCCCTTTCTGGCCACCATTGCCTGGGAATAAAGTCATTATTAGGGCCTAGCGGAATGATCTCTGTTTTTCCTTCATTATCTACTTAACTTCTGCTCAATAACTATGTACCTCTTACCACCTTACTTCTAATAAACAACATCTTCAATCAACTACTGGACCATTCTTCATTCAACGTACACACAGCAACATATTGTGGAAGACTGTATTTGACCCCGGCGTGGGGTCCAATAGAAGACTAATTATGTAGCAGAAGTGCCAAAGGATTAACAGTACTGCAGGGTCGGGCAGTGGGATAATTGTGACATATCCCCATCAGAGCTGCCCCCTGGAAAAAGGCCAGCAGCCATTGCTCCTGACATGACCTGCAAGTGATGCCCTGTTTGGCTGGCAACTAGACAGACTATAAAGGACTACAGTGAGGCTCATGTCGTCCTTTGATTGCACTGCTGTGGGAAGAGTGATCACAGCCTCACACCTCTCCTGGACAGTCGCATACACCTGCAGGCTCTAGCCGGCCAAGATTCTACTACTACAGGAAGGCGAACATGGCCCCACACGGCAAGTGAGAGTCTGAGAGGGACAGATTTGGCCTGGAACTGCTAACCTGAACTTGGTAAGAGACCCTAGACCCAGTGGACTGTGTGGTAACCTCAAACAAGGCGGACCAAAGAATGGAAGCATCATCTGTACCTAACAGTTTACTTGATTAAGCCTGAAACCAGTATAAGAGGGAGACCCCTTACCAGAGGAGGGGACAGAGCCACTAGAGCCAAGTGATGGTCTAATCAGTGTAATCCCCCAAGAGCACCATGTTCCGCACCCTGAAATCAGTTATTCATGCATAATTGCATGTGTAATCATATTCTATGTTTTTGCTTAATAAAAGCACTTATCTTTTCCTAAAAGAGAATCAATGTGCTGGGCGATGCTGTGGTTGGGGGGTGGTACTGATTCTTGAATCTATGTAACCCCCACACTAAGTTCTCTAAGAAACCTGTGACTGTTTATCTACGCTACCACTGAGTCAAGTGCAGAAAGGGTTGTTCTTTGCCCAGTTTGTAGAGCCATAGTAGGTCTGTCCCTGGGACAGCAGTGGTAAAAGTCCTCAAACCCCACAATTGTGTCCCAGTAACCCCTGTCTGTCCCCATGGCTTCCTGAACAGGGTCAGTGGCATTTGCATTTTGCTCAAATTTAATTTGTCATATGTTTAGCTAAAGTAGCTCAAATATGAACCAAATTGGTTTCCACAGGGTAGTCATATGTCAAAAGAATCTTTAAAGAAGCTCTGCTAGGAGCAGAGCATGTAACCCATATAAATACATATCATGATAAAGTCGAAAATGACTCTTAGGTGTGGTGTTGGTGACACCAATACTTTCATGCCCAGTAGCTGCCTGTATATTGCTCTGCAAATCTGCCAATGCCCCCTCTTTGAGCACTGATTTTGAAATCCATCACAGATGATTAGCCCCCACCTTAAATATGAATATCACCTTGAAATATTTTTTATCCATGAGTGTTTGGTATGACACTAAAAATGAAAGACAAGTTATGAGACTTCACTGAGTCATACTGTTGCAAAAGATGGGTGCACATTATCTAAAGTAATATTTAGGACTGGTTGAATAAGAAACTTCAAAATACTGCTAAACAGGGCATTCCCAATATTAGGCTCAATCACCTTGACTGACTGCTTATGTTTTAATATTGCTCTAGTATTCATTATTAATGTTATTCATTATGGGCCCGATTCACAAAAGTAATCTGAGAAAAAATCCGAACTTTATGACTTTCTGTATTCACAGAAAGCATTTAGGAGTAGTAAAGTTAGGAATACTAACCTTACTACTCCTAAACTGAGACAAAATCCTAGCCTTACAACTTTCAGTATTCACAAAAGGCATTTAGGAGTAGTTCTAGTGACACAGTTTGCACGGGACCCATGTCTGGAATTAGCCTTCTCACTTAGGGTGACATACTAAAGTATGCAAATAGTGATGGATGCTTGAATTAATCTCAGCCACTTGTAATTACTCAAGGCTAAATCTCAGTCCATCGTTATTTTGCACACCATGCCACATCCGTTTAGGCCCACCGATTTGCAAATTAGTCTTGACCCTGCTCCATTGGGAATTTTCCACCTGAACTGCCAAGCCATCTCATTCTTGAACTGGGGCACAAGCCAGGCAGGACCAGTTTCTCCCTTGTTTGAGCTCAGCAGCAGTGTGTAGCTTGGTTCCATTGACACAGTGTGCATGGGAACCACATCTGGGTATACCACATAGGGTGACGTACTAAAGTATACAAAAAATGATGGATTAAAAGTTTGAAATAATTTAAAGGCGCTGTCAATTACTTGGGGCCGCATCCCCATCTATCATCCTTTTTTTTGCACACCATGCCACCTCAGTTTGAACCCAGCCATTTGCAAATCAGCCTTGACCCTGCTGCAAAGGGAACAGACCAGGCTGCACTGCTAAAATAGGTCCTCCCTGAACATGAACACAGGCAACACACGACTGGTTTCACACTTGTTATGGGCTCATCAGCTGTGTATACCTTGGTTCCAGCTATATAATGTGGATGGAACCCATGTCTGGGTATATCCATAACACTTAGGGTGACATACTAATGTATGCAAAAAGTGATGGATGGAATGATTGAATTAATCTCAGCCACTATTAATTACTTGAGGCTACATCTCTGTCCATCGTTTTTATGCACTTCATGCCACCTCTGTTTAGACTCACCCATTTGCAAATCAGTCTTGACCCGTCTACAATGTTAACAGTGCAGCCTTTCTGGAACCGTGGCACAAACAACCACAACCAGTTTCTCTGTTGTTTGAGATCACCAGCTGTGTATAGCTCGGTTCCAATAACACAGTGTGCACAGGGCCCACAACTGTGTATACTCGTCCCACATAGGATGGCATACTAAAGTATTCAAAAAGTGATGGATGAAATGTTTGAATTCATTTCAGTCACTAGCTATTACTTTGAGCTGCATCCCAGTCCATCATTATTTTGCATACCATGCCACCTAAGTTTGAATCAGGCCATATGCAAATCAGTCCTTGCCCCGCTCCAAAGGGAACAGCCAAACCAAGTCCTCCCATAACTGGAACACAGGCAACACGGGACTGGTTTGACGCTTGTTCAAGGCTCATCAGCTGCATATATTTTAGTTCCAGTATTAAAATCTGGATAGAACCCATGTCTGGGCATATCCGTACCACTTAGCATGACATACTGAAGTATACAAAAAGTGATGTATGGAATGATTTAATTAATCTCAGCCACTGGTAATTTCTTAGGGTCGCATCTCAAACCATTGTTATTTTGCTCACCATGCCACCTCAGTTTGGACCCAGCCATATGCACATCAGTCTTGACCCTGCTCCATTGAGAACAGTCAACCATGAACTGCCAAGTCAGGTTCTCTGTGAACTGGAACACAAGCAATGCAGGACCAGTTTGACCCTTGTAATGTGCTCATCAGCTGCTTATAGCTCTGTTCCAGTGACACAGTATGCATGGAACCCATGCTGGGACATACCCGTCCTACTTAGGGTGACACACTAAAGTATGCAAATAAGTATTGATACCCTATCCCTGGCTAAAGAGCTCATAACAAGGGTAAAAACCTTTCCTGGGTTGCTTGTGTTCTGTTTCAAGGAGGACCTGGACTTGCAGTTGTGAGGTGCTATTCCCATGAAAAGCAGGGTGGAGATTGATTTGCGTATGGCTTGGTCCAAACTGAGAAGGCATAGTGGGCAAAAAAACATGGGGGCATATCATCAAGACTGGGCAATAAAATGATTGCTGCTTTATCGGCAGGAAACTGCCGCTAAAGTGGCGAAAGTTATACATCTAACCTGTGCTTCTATGGGAATTCTCAAGGGCATATTATCATCAAGCCCCTTATCGCCACTTTAGCTGCAGTTTCCTGCCGATAAAGTGGCTTTATTGCCTAGTCTTGATAATATGCCCCTAGGTTTGGATGCAGTCTTGAGTGATTGCCAGTGGCTGAGATTAATTTAAGCATTCCGTCCACCACGTTGTTTTATTTGCATTAGACCTTGCACTGTGTTTAAAAGCCTGTGCATGAATACATCTCATAGTTTTCCATTTTTACTAACTGATAGGCATAAGTACTAATGAAAAATACTGCATTATCCTGTTTAGACTTATACTTTAGATTTGAAAATAGGTCCTCTCGTATGAATGACTTTCCATGCCATCAGTCATGTCTGACTGGCCAATAGCAGTAGAAATTGACAACATGAAAGGAGGTATAATAAGAGCAAACAAAGCAAACACATGAAGATGATGTCCGAAGCCCTGAAACTTTTCAGACACTCATCAGTCACATATCTGGGTTGATTTCATTGTTCTTTAGCTCACTTTGCGACCCCAGTTCTGACCCAGCCATACACAAATCAGCCTTGACCCCGTGCCTCATGGGAACAGTCCAGCCCAACTGCCAAAACACGTCTTCTCTGGACCAGAAACAAGTATCCTGGGACTGCTTTTAGGGTAACACCCTCATCAGGCAGGCTAGCTTGAATCTATTGGCAAAGTGAGCCATGTCTGGGCATACCCTGCCAACTTACGGCAAACACAGCAAACACAAGGAGATGATGGACAGAGGACTGAAACATTTCAGACACTCACCCCTAGTCACAGATCTGGGATGAATCCATCATCATTCTTTAGCTCACTTATCCACCCCGGTTCGGACCCAGACATATGCACATCAGCCTTGACCTGTGCATCATGGGAACAGTCCAGCCCGAACTGACAAACTAGGTCTTCAATGAAGTAAAATAAGGGGCATGTTAGACATGAGATCCTTGGTGTGGTTTTCAATTTGTCACCGCTGATCCGTCCTTCTGCTCTCTCCTTCAAACATTACATGACATACACCTAATTGGCACATTTAATTTACTTGTAAATCTCTAGTAAAAGGTAATACTTGTACCCAGGACTTGTAAATTAAATGATACTCGTGGGCACACAGAACTCATGGAGCCACCCACTGAAGTAGAATTTTAAAACATGTCTCAGGCCAGCCTGTAGTGACATTTTAAACTGCCATTAAAGTAGGACATGTGTACTTAAGGTTAACATGTCCTTGCTGTGAAAAATTTGAAAGTCGTTTTTCTCTGTTGAAAGGTCTGTCTCTCTCATTGACTAACACTAAGTTACCTTATAATTTAAACAACAGTGCACAACACCAGAATACAATTCCAACTGACTTTGTTGTCAGTAACATTTAATTTCAAAACTGCAGCTACAGAACAAACAGTGTAATAAAGTCCATATAGGTATAACATAAATGGATCAATTTTTAATTTGTTGACACATAGTTGAAGCATACATTCATACAGCCGACAAGTGTTTCGTCATTAGACGACTTTCTCAAGGCCGTTGGTAAATATATATACAATGTACAAGTGAGAATTACAAAGTTACTGGAAATGTAAATTGAATCTCCAGTGTTAACCACTCTATGCAACTTCTGACACACACACACACACATATATATATATATATATATATATATATATTTTTTTTTCACACTAGAAGATGGCCGCTGTTATAGTTTCCTTATTACAATGAGAACCGTCATTTATGTTGATGATGTGAATAAGGAATGTGGCTTTAAATGGCGCCGTGTAACTTTGCACAGGTGAACACTGATGAAGCCTTCTGGCGAAACACGTCTGTTGTGGGGGTAGGGGCTCGAATTAAAGAAATTCACAATCTATGGTATCGTGTGCTGGTCATCTTTCTAGCCGAATTGGAGTGGATCGTTTTGGAATATATATATATATATATGAACAATCTTACCAGAATGGGTTCTACCGGGATCCTGCTCCCGTCGTCAGGTGGCGCGTGGGTCGGCGAACCCGAAAATGCCAAAAATTAAATTACCAATCCAAAGGTTGCCTGTAAGCAAACGCGCACTCGGCCATATGTCTGCTCAAAACGTTTTATTCCTCACACAAACGTTACGCGTTTCGACACCAAATGTGTCTTGATCACACGTTAACCAGCAAAACAAAAATGCTTGTATTAAATAAACATTGACAATGGACTTAGTTCAACAACATAGAAAACTTCCACTTAGTTGAGGCTTGTTGGTGACAGTGGTATATATGAGTGCCATCTTTGAATGGAGAAAATAACATCACATTTCTTCATGTTGTGACCATATGAAAATGCATTTACAAGGACTTAACTATGTCCAGCAAACCATAGATAGGCAGAAGAAATACTTGTAAGTATATTACTTACTCTATCTATAAAAGCATGTAAGTCAAGACACTCAAAGCAGTCCCCCTGGGGTTCATTTCATAAGTGCTGCACAATGACTGGCTTGACTACAATCTGCCCTAGGAGTAGTGCCTATTTTTGAAGAGATTGCATGCAATAATTGCTGTAGCGGTAGGGATATTTATCACAGGACTAGTGCCATTGTGTGCAAACTAAACATGCCGAATTACGGAACCACAACAGGAGTAAGCAGTAACACTTTTCTACTAATTTTCATGAGGTCTAGTGCCTATGATGTCTCGTATATATAGATTCAGAAGTACAATGTCTGACATTCTGTCATTTATATCCAACCAAGTCCCAAAATACATGTGACTGTTTATACAAGCAAGTAACCCCAAGAGAATTAATTTCTAAGGGTTGTACAAGAAGAACCAAACAGTGAAAAGTGAATTCCTTATCTTAAAATGGTGAAGTGACTTCATTCGCCGAAGAAAAGGGTAGGGAAGATGTGAAGTGAATAGAGAAAGTTGTGTCTCCCTTCCTTTCCTCCTGAAAAACATATACAAATAATTAAAATATGCATTAAAATTGGAATCAAAAACTAGATAAAACATGCTAGTTTCATATGGACTGCACCAAACAAACAATATATTACTAGATCACATCTATTTCATATATTGTGCATGCATACATTCAATGACATCAATTTAAAATACTATTCCTCATAGAGATGAGTTGCCAGTTCCTCGTCAAGGTTATGGCCCCCCCGGGAATCTACTTTCTAGCTCCATAATCCACTTGGATTCTTTTTTCCTAAGTGCTAGGAGACGGTTACCACCTCTTTTACAAATATTAACCTGTTCCACTGCATAGTATCTCAATAAGGAAGTATTAGATTGGTGGAACTCCTCAAAATGTCTAGCTACTGGGTAATGGGTGTCACAATTAGTGATAGCCCTGAGATGTTCCTGTACACGCTTTTTTGCCATGCAAACTGTACTGCCCAAATAACGCATTTTGCATGGGCATTCCAGGATGTATACAACAAAGCTGGTGTTACATGTGAGAAATTGCTTGATCTTTCGTTTAGTGGTTTGCCCTGGTATGTCTATCTCTTTAACAATGTAGCTGGATTTACAAGCTCGGCAGTGACCGCAAGGCTAAAACCCTTTGAGTCCCTGTATGTGTTGTCTCTTTTTGTCTGAAATGTCACCTTTGACCAAGATATCCCTTAGATTTCTCCCTCTCTGCTTTTTTCATGGCTTTTTCTAGCACCCATTCCGGATAACCTCTTTCACGAAATCCCATAGGGGATACTCCATTTGAGGGGGTCTGAGTATATTAACTTCTGTGTCCAGGAATTCAACTCGATCGGAGTGAGGACAAGTTGAATTCCTGGACACAGAAGTTAATATTGTCAATGGTAGGCTGACATCTAGCTTACACAGAAAAGAAACGGCTGGGAACAGCCTTCTCCACGCGCTCAGTGCGCACCCAGACCCCCTCAAATGGAGTATCCCCTATGGGGAACTACTCAGAGCCAAGAGAAATTACAGCGATAAAAAAGACTTTGAGCTAGAACAAGAAGTGATGATGTCCAGATTTCGTGAAAGAGGTTATCCGGAATGGGTGCTAGAAAAAGCCATGAGAAAAGCAGCAGAAGTAGAAAGATCTGAAACCCTTAAACCTAAATCCTATACCGACAGTGAGAATAATACAACTAGACTGATAACTACTTTTCATCATATATCAGACAAAGGCCGCAAAATATTGGCAGACAACTGGAACATACTCCAGTCTGACCAGGTCATAGGCCCAGAAATGAAGTACTGGTAAAGGATGCTATACCACTGTAGCGTATGTCTTTCCATGTTTTAACAGTATGCAACAACATGTGTTTGGCAATGGCGTAGGACATGTCCCCATTTTGAATGGCTCGGATGTGCTCCAAGATTCTTTTATGTAGCGGACAAGTAGTCATGCCAATATAGTTCTTACCACACGCACATGTCAGAATATAAACTACATGTGTGGTTTTACAAGTTATTGTTTCCTCTATATTGAAGATCTTATAACATGGAAAGACATACGCTACAGTGGTATAGCAACGGTACTCCCTAATGAAAGAGGAGGCAATCGAAAACTGCAACTAAGGCGATTAGAGTCACGTCTAATCATACGCTTTCAAACAAAGACGCCGAGAGGATTGAATATGGATGATGAGATGTACGTACATCTCTAAAGATCTATTGAAAATGGGGACCCTAATCCATATGAGATGCCTTGACTCCATGGAATATATAGACTTCATATAGATCACTTTCTCAAAAACTTTGGGCACTGAGCCCTCTTTGATGTACTTTTGAGGATTGGACTATCTATGACTGGAGTTAATTATGGCACTGAGCCTACAAAAGAACAATAATAGTACAGACATCATATTCAAACAATTTGGTTAATGATGTACTAACTGTCGGTACAACCAGTACACAGGTTAGATGGAATTTTTCCATATGTGAAACCAACCTTCATAAACTCCTTGAAAGACTGCCCTACCTCTTTAAGTAACTTTGAAAATAACTTAACAGTGATCAATATAATTTACAGAATGGTAATCTATTTCAATGTAATGCTTTAAAAACGTTTTGATTTCCAAATGTTATTTAAAACTACAATTCCCAGAATGCTCCATTACAAGCTGATGTGAATTAAAGTATATAAGGTAAAAATAGAAAATGGACAAGTGGCAACACTGTGATCAAGACCTGCGGTCGAAACGCGTAGGTGAAGGGGGCTATCTGAGTCTCTTGAATAAAACCCAACTTAAGCAATTGAACGAGTGCAGACATTAATTTTTACTTGGTGAATGATTATTTGTGGGGACACGTTCATCCCTGCTGTCTGGCACCGACCGGCAAAAGCGTGCACCTTTTTGGGAACGAATTGGTGGTCAATATATATATATATATATATATATATATATATATATATATATATATATATATATATTACCTACTGGCGGTCGCCAGTAGGTATATATAGTTAGGATTTTTTCTCTGTGGAACTTTTGAAAATTCTATGTCTAATAACTTTGGCGTTTGTGGACGGAATCGGCTGAAATTTGCAGGAAAATGGCACATTTTGTTTCTGATCAGCCCCTGAAAATTTGGGGGGGTTTCGTCAAGGGGGGGCCGAGAAAAAAGGGGGGTCCCAAAACGCGTTTTTCCCATTCATTTTTCCATAGGGCCTTTGGCCTCACTTTTAGCTCGAACGGCTGAATGGATTTACACGAAACTTGGCAAAATTGTAGGGACTGTTTGCCCGATGTGCCTTTGCTGGGTCTCAATATATGTGCTCCAGTGGATTTTGAGAAATTAACGTTTAAAAACATAGATATATCTGTGACAGCGTCCTAGATAGCGCTCCAGATCGCGTACTTTTCGCGTAATGGAGCTTTGCGAAGCGAAGCTGATTGGCTCTCCGGTGTCTGCCAACATTCTAAACAGTCCGTAGCGGCCGCCATCTTGTCTCTCGGTATGATCGAGAGACAAGGGGAGGCCAAAACGAAGGGGGAAATGAAGGAAAGGGGGCAAGGTAGACCCCTTCTGACCCCCTAGGATTGATGAGGGGGATATTAAAGTGCCCCGCGGGGCCAAAAAAAAAATTGTTTTTTTCAGGGGGTGCGCCCGGTTCGCGTACTGGAAAGCGGTCTGGGGAGCGTACTATAAGGAAACAAGAATGATTGACTTTTAACTTATTGTATGTTTATTGATTGTTCGTTTTGTTGTTTTTTTTGTGTTTTTTTATTTACGTAGCTACATGTAGGTATCAATGTAGAGTCTATAATTTAATAAACGCCGTCTCCTTTGTAGATATCTTGCTTGTTGTTAAAGAAGTTATTGTGGTATATGGAATTCATACCATAGTCTGTCTGGAAAGCCGAAACAACTGTCGCGATTGCAAGCGGCGCTACTACTGTCGCGCACCACTAACCTTATGAGTCTGGTCAGCAGGAACGATGGGATGAAAGTCCTCTCGACTCGTCTAAACACCACACCCAGCGGTGTCGATTAGAGCACCTTCTGGATGGGTATTGCGAGAAGCCGGAAGGGTAAAGGTGTAGGGGAAGAACGGAGTGAAGGATATGGCCCTCTGGGTCTGGGTTCGAGGAATCCTCAGAGGTGGGACGTACTGCAGCGAGGAGAGATAAATGACAGGTATAAGTACCTTGTCCCATATATTCACTTCTTTCCCCCGGCCCCGAATAATGACACTTACCAAAGATCAATTCCTTTCTTGCTTAAAAGGAAAACAAACAGTTCCTCTCTTCGAAAGGACTGGCAAGGTTTAAGAGAAAGTTATTCGTCACTTTCTCTTAATGTCATATCCCCAATCAAGGCTCATTCACTTCTAAATGCTGAAATGTTTTTCTCCGTTACACTCGTTTTCTCAATACTGCTTGAGAACAAAGAGATTGTCTTAGAGCACCCGTCAAAGATAATAACGAGGGCTCTTGGAACTTAGGAAATCACACCAGGGTACTCGTGGGAAACTCGGACAAAAAAGTATTAACTGAGAAAGAAGAACGATCCCGTTCTTCTGTAGATATACTTGCGGTTGGTCGGAAGTTTCTTCACTCCTCTGACCACGCTGGCTCTTGCTCGGAAAAGGCTTGATGAAGTACTGACCATGCTGGCCTTTGCTCGGCGTCGTCTTCACTCCTCTGACCACGCTGGCACTTGCTCGGCGTCGTCGTCACTCCTCTGACCACGCTGGCACTTACTCGGCGTCGGGATCTCTCGGGGCTCACTCCGGCGGGGAACACCATCCGCCTACTCGAGATCCACAAAAACAATTGTCAAGCGCCGATCCGTTTCCAAAGGCGGAGCTATATAGGTAGGGCCTCCTTTCCTGCTCTCCAGAGCCGCTTGGCCTTCTGGGACTTGTAGTGCGGAGGGAGCAATCGCGATTTATGATATTTCCTTCTTCTTCTCGCGGTCGCCGCGAGAGCGATCACGACAGAACCCCCTCTCGAGGACTGCCGACCCGGCGGTCGACCCGGTTTCCCAGGGAAGCGTTTGTGAAACTCAGCAACCAGATCAGGGCAATGCAGATGGCCCACAGGTTCCCATGTTCTGTCCTCAGGCCCATACCCCTTCCAGTCGACCAGATACTGGACCCTGCTACGCACCATACGAGAGTCCAGAACACGTTGCACTTCATATTCTTCCTGGCCTTCCACCTCCAGAGCAGGGGGACGCTCCGGCAAGCGCATACTCAATGGACAAGGCCTGAGATGGGACACATGGAACACCGGATGAATGGACCAAGAAACCGGCAGAGACAGTTTAATTGCTACAGGATTCACAACCTCACAGATACTATACGGTCCAATAAACTTCGGCTTACGTTTATTTACCCCTTTTAGGTGAATGCTACGTGTGGAAAGCCATACCTTGTCCCCCACCTTATATGCTGGCTCCTCGGGCCTCTTCCGGTCTGCAAACAGTTTATGAGCTGCTTGTGCCGTCTCTAAACTATGGCGCGCATCGATAAGGATGGCCCTCAAAGGAGCATGATGTTCATGTATGGAAGGAACCAAGGATTCCGCAGGCCAGTCGAATGGAAGCATGTTCGGATGGAAACCGTAAAGGCAAAAAAAAGGGGAACACCCCAAGGTGGAATGAACAGCATTGTTATAAGCGAACTCCGCCAACCACAAGAGTGTGGTCCAATCCGAGGCATTCTGCATGGTAAAACAGCGGAGGTATTGCTCCAGTGTTTGGTTAAGCCTCTCGGTTTTTCCATCTGTCTGAGGATGAAAGCTAGTGGATAATCGGGCATCAATTTGCAAAATGGCACAGAGAGCCTTCCAAAAATGCGAAGTAAATTGCGTTCCGCGATCAGTTATTAGCGCACTGGGCAATCCATGCGCTCGCACAATGTGTTGAAGGAATACTTTCGCCAACTCCACTGATGTAGGTAGACCCGGCAATGAAATGAAATGTCCCATTTTTGTTAGATGGTCTACTACTACCAGAACTACAGTTTGATTCGCACAGGAAGGCATCTGAACTTTAAAATCCATGGATAAGGTGTGCCAAGGTTTAGGAGGAATGGGCAACGGATGGAGGAACCCTGATGGTTTGGTATGGACTGATTTGCCCTGGGCACAAACAGCACAAGTCTTTACGTATTCTTTTACGTCAGCGCGAACCTCCTTCCACCAAAAGGAACGTTCTACATTTGCAGTGGTCTTGTATATGCCCATGTGGCCGCTTAATACAGAGTCATGTGCCCACTTCAACGCTTATTGTTGCAACTGCGTCTGAGGAATGTACAACGCATGGTAATGGTATGCCAGGTCGTTCTCCATGTGTCGGTGTTCCGGCTCTTCCTGGATCCAAGAGTCTATATCCTGATCGGCGATGGCTACTTTCAAATCATCCAGAAAGTCCTCAGAGGATACCAGGGCAAGGGATGCACTGGAGCAATCGGCTTCTTGAAGGATATAAGGTGGTTCCACAGGTTCAACCGCATCTTCTCCCCCTAATCGGGATAAGGCGTCCGCCTTCCCATTTCGTGACCCAGGCCTGTACTTGATTACAAAATCATAATCGGAAAAAAACAAAGTCCATCGAAGCTGCCTCGGGGTCAAAGCCTTAGCCGTTTTGAGGAACAATAGTTTGCGATGATCCGTAATGATCTCCACTGTGTGTAAAGCCCCTAGGAGATAATGTCGCCATTCTTCACAGGCCCTTTTTATTGCAAGGAGTTCTTTATCGGTGATGGTGTAATTTACCTCACAAGGTGTAAGTTTCTTGGAATAGTATGCCACCGGGTGCAACTGGCCCGTGTTGGGATGTCTTTGGGACAAGATTCCTCCGATAGCGGATTGAGAGGCATCCGTCTCAAGAATATACGGCAACTGAGGATCTGGATGTCTGAGAATTGGTGCCTGGGTGAACCTGTCTTTGAGAAGCTGAAAGGCCTGTTCTGCTTCTGTTCCCCATACAAACGGGACGTTTTTTCGCAGAAGGGATGTGATGGGATGTATGGTTTTCGAGAAGTCCTGAATAAAGCGCCGGTAATAGTTGGCAAAGCCAAGAAAACTTTGCACTGCCTTAACATTTTGTGGAGTTTTCCAGTTAAGGATTACCTCGACCTTGCTTGTATCCATCCGGAACCCTTGGGCATCTATGATGTACCCCAAGAAGGCGACTTCCTGTACATGGAAAAGACATTTCTCCAACTTTGCATACAACGAGTTTTGTTGTAGCTTCCCCAAGACGGTCTTCACATGGACAATATGTTCGGCCATAGTCGTTGAATAAATCAAAATATCGTCTATGTAGACCACACAGTATGATTCCATACATCCTCTCAGCACCTCGTCCATGAAGTATTGGAAGGCAGCAGGGGCGTTGCAGAGACCAAAGGGCATCACCCGGTATTCAAATAACCCGAATTTGGTTCGGAACGCCGTCTTCCATTCGTCTCCCTTTTTCACACGAACAAGGTGGTAGGCCCCCCGAAGATCGAGTTTTGTGAAGTATTTCGCACCCTTCAATTGGTCCATCAGGACTGGGATAAGGGGAAGAGGATAACGGTTCTTGATCGGTACCTTATTAATAGCGCGGTAGTCGATGCATGGTCTCAACTCATCACAGTCTTTTTTGGCAATGAAAAACATCGGGGAAGACGCAGGGGAAGTGGAGTGTCTAATAAACCCGGAAGCAAGGTTATCATCGATATATGTTTTCAAGTACTGTGTTTCTTTCTCCGTTAAAGCATAAACTCTGCTGCAAGGGATATCTGCCCCCGGTATTAGGTCAACTCGACAGTCATAGACCCTATGGGGTGGTAACTGGGATGCCTTTTGTTTGTCGAACAAGGCCTTATACTCCTGGTAATCGACGGGAAGCACCGTGGCGCAACAGAACTTTTCGATGCAACAAGCGTTCGCCAAACAGGCTGCAGGCGAGGGCACCGGGAGGGAAGGACGAATCTCATGATTCTTACAGTGTTCTCTACAATAAGGAGAGGTCATGTTGACCGTACGGGAAGACCAACTAACGTAAGGATCATGTAGCGTAAGCCACGGCATACCCAGGATTAGACGGAACTGCGGGGTGTCTATCAAATCGAATTGGATGTGTTCCTGATGGTTCTCGCCAAACTCCATCAATAGTGAAAGGGTGTTATAAACTACCGGGCCCGAGGAAAGGATGGTTCCATCCACTGCCTTTACTGTTTCTGGTCGCAGCTTCTTCTCGCACGGGATGCCCATTCTTAAAGCAAAATCCTGGTCGATATAATTACCGGTGGCCCCCGAGTCGAGAAGGGCATCAACTTGTAGTTTGTTGTGAGAGGCAATCCAGAGAGACACACTTATGTTCATGTGGGCCACCGCAGGATGAAGGGTGTTGGCAAGGACGGGGGAGATCATAGAAAGCTGGTATCTCAAGTCAGAGACCTCCGTCTGATTTGAGATCTTCAGTTTTCCGACGGTTCGACATCCTTTTGGGTAGCTTGGACTCGGGGAAGGGTAGAGCGTCCGGGAACGTAATTCCGGGCTCGGCATTCCTTAATAAAATGCCCTCCTTTCCCACAATAAAGGCAAAGTTTCATACGTCGTCTTTTATCTTTTTCTTCCGCAGTAAGGGGGCTTCTGACCCCTCCGATCTGCATGGGTTCAGTTTCATCGGACACCTTCGTTTTTTCCTCTCCTCCGGCTCTAGGTCGGGTAGGGGGATAGTAGAAACGAGCCTCCCCTCTGGGCCTTTCTCCTTTTCTTTCCAGCAGACGATGGTCTAACTGGACTGTTAGATCGATGAAGTCTGATACCATAGTTGGTAATTGGACCACCTGAGCCAACACATCTTTTAATTCACTTCTTAACCCTTGATAAAAGAGGGATATTCGTTTTTCCACTGGCCAATCCGTTTCTACCAGAAGACGATTAAAGGTGGTGATATAAGACAGTAAATCTTGTGACCCCTGTTTTAGTGTCATAATTTCTCTGTCAAGGGTTAGCATGTGGGATTTCCTGTCGAAGAGTTTTCTCAATTCGAGACAAAAATCCGAAAAGTTATGCAATACTGGGTCGTTACGCTCCAACAAGGGAATGGTCCAACTTGATGCATTCCCCCCCATAAATGACATCATGAATGCCGTTTTAACTGCTTCCTCCTGGAAGACCGCGGGTTTGCACAAGAAATGGAGACGGCATTGATTCAGAAACGTTTCGAACTTGCGAGAATCCCCGTAAAACCTCTCGGGGGGGGGGCTAAAGGAATCCCCGTGTTCTGGATCACTTGAACAGTTGGTATCGCATCCGAGGCTACAGCAGGAGTAGATAAGGGCAAAAAGTAACCCCCGGTTCGGGAGGACGAAGGCGGGGGCAATGTTGCCGGTTTAAGTATGGGTCTTACCACTGGCTCCTTCTGTGATATGTCAGACAGCTCTTTGCGCATCTGTGTAACTTCCTGGTATAAGGATTGGTTCTCGGCACGAGAGGTAAGAACCTCCTGTCGAAGTTCCGAGAAGCTTTCCAGCAGGGAAGCGAGAGTAGCATCGACTTCCATCGTCCGGGCTGATGCGTATTCTTGGGCTTGACAATCTGTCGCGATTGCAAGCGGCGCTACTACTGTCGCGCACCACTAACCTTATGAGTCTGGTCAGCAGGAACGATGGGATGAAAGTCCTCTCGACTCGTCTAAACACCACACCCAGCGGTGTCGATTAGAGCACCTTCTGGATGGGTATTGCGAGAAGCCGGAAGGGTAAAGGTGTAGGGGAAGAACGGAGTGAAGGATATGGCCCTCTGGGTCTGGGTTCGAGGAATCCTCAGAGGTGGGACGTACTGCAGCGAGGAGAGATAAATGACAGGTATAAGTACCTTGTCCCATATATTCACTTCTTTCCCCCGGCCCCGAATAATGACACTTACCAAAGATCAATTCCTTTCTTGCTTAAAAGGAAAACAAACAGTTCCTCTCTCCGAAAGGACTGGCAAGGTTTAAGAGAAAGTTATTTGTCACTTTCTCTTAATGTCATATCCCCAATCAAGGCTCATTCCCTTCTAAATGCTGAAATGTTTTTCTCCGTTACACTCGTTTTCTCAATACTGCTTGAGAACAAAGAGATTGTCTTAGAGCACCCGTCAAAGATAATAACGAGGGCTCTTGGAACTTAGGAAATCACACCAGGGTACTCGTGGGAAACTCGGACAAAAAAGTATTAACTGAGAAAGAAGAACGATCCCGTTCTTCTGTAGATATACTTGCGGTTGGTCGGAAGTTTCTTCACTCCTCTGACCACGCTGGCTCTTGCTCGGAAAAGGCTTGATGAAGTACTGACCATGCTGGCCTTTGCTCGGCGTCGTCTTCACTCCTCTGACCACGCTGGCACTTGCTCGGCGTCGTCGTCACTCCTCTGACCACGCTGGCACTTGCTCGGCGTCGGGATCTCTCGGGGCTCACTCCGGAGGGGAACACCATCCGCCTACTCGAGATCCACAAAAACAATTGTCAAGCGCCGATCCGTTTCCAAAGGCGGAGCTATATAGGTACGGCCTCCTTTCCTGCTCTCCAGAGCCGCTTGGCCTTCTGGGACTTGTAGTGCGGAGGGAGCAATCGCGATTTATGATATTTCCTTCTTCTTCTCGCGGTCGCCGCGAGAGCGATCACGACACAACATGGAGGCAGGAGATGATAAAGAGATGTTAAATACACATTGGAGATAATATAGTGGGAGAAAGGAAGTAACTATGAACAAAGTTAGTATGCAATACCAAAAAGTTGCACAGTATATTTAAAGTCTGACTTCACGTTATAATCAATTTGCTACTAGTTTTCAATATACATATAAAAATAAATAATGTGTCAAACAATTTTTGAATTAAGAAATTAAAATTTATTTTTCAGATTGTTTTTCAAAAGTTAAAAGAAAATCTAAAAAATCGTGATCATTTTTTTCTTCATCTTTCAGTAGAAAATCTACTGCATCTACACATTGCACAAGTTCATTGTTTATTGTGTCGTCGTAGAAATCCATGTCAACTTCTGTCCCAATTTTTTTTTCTGTTTCAGTTTTCAAGTTGTTTTGTTCTCCTTCCATTTTGAATTCTGAAAAATGAATTTTTAAAAAATATATCAGTACAGAAAGGCCATTGTTGGGTTTCAGTACAGACAGGCAGTTTGGTTATTTAAACAGTGTTTTTTTCTTTGGGCAGTGTATGGTATCAAATTGGAAGTAGAAATATGAGAAAATTATCAAATAAACTCTTAGTCAATTCTGAATTATACTATAGAAGTCTAACTCTATCCTTAACTCAGGGCCGGCGCTAGGCATGGGCAGCGTGGGCTGCCGCTCAGGGCCTCGCACTCAGCCCATCAGCATGGGGCCACACACTGGTGATGTGTCCTTTTGTTTTCCTGGAGATCTATCACAAAGAAAGGTGTCGCCTGCAATTAAGGTCCATTGGCGGGGGCCCCTCCTTGGGCCTCTCATGAATGGTGTCAGGAGGTATAGGGGAGGAAGAAGGAGACGCTCCTTCAATTGCAAAGAGACCATTCACAGACACTGTGGGGGGCCCATTGTCCAGAATTTTGGCGCACCCTCAGTTTTAACTTTTAGACCACAATCAATTCTCACACCTATGAAGGTGTGAGAAATGCGTGTGGATTAAAAGTTAAAACTGTGGGGGCGTCAAAATGATGGACAATGGGGCCCCCACAGTGTCTGTGCATGTTCTCCTTGTAAGTGGCCAGTTATGTAATTTGGAGGGGGCCTTGCGCACGTTCCCTTTTAGCTCAGGGCCTCGCAAATCCTTGGACTGGCCCTGCTATAACTAAAACAGAGAAGTCTATTTTATTCTATAAGTATTACAGAGTGAAAGAATAAAACTGTTTGAAAATGTTTTTCTAATTAGCTTTCAGTACAGAACATACTTCAGTTTTAAAAATAATATCTTACCTTTTAAATATAATTTGAAGTTATCAGTTGATTTTTTGTTGTTCTGCACTTCACGAAGTAGTAGTCAAAATGGCTGTGTTTCTCTCTCTTTGTTTATATATATTCAGGTACATAACCAATCAAATGTCATGATATAATAGTAGAAATTGAAAGTAATATTTTAATTGGTTGTCATTTCCAACACTTTCGATATGTTTTGTGAAGTAATTTACCTCAGGGATTTTAGAGAGTTCTACATGCTAAATGGCTAAATGGTATTCCAACTAAATTTGTGACAATGGTAGGGATTGGTATGTAGTATGAGCTACTGTTTAATTGGTGAAAGTGTCTCCAGTGGTTTTTCTGTAAATTACTTTCCCACCTTTTTTGAGCGAGTGCTTGTTAGTGCGTTTCCCGGTATGCGAACTTGCAGTGTTACGGGAGTCCTCCATTTTGTGTTTCGGTAGAATTGAGATACAAGATGGAGGGTAAATAATGTTCAGAATGGGTAGATTGGGGTACTTTAGACGTATGCTGTTTCCCTAAGTTTTCTGAGGGTGGCTGAGGAGGCTCATATATGTCGATAAAAAAAAAAGTTTTTTTCGCGTGGTTAGCTGCAGGTACGCGAACTGGGTAGCGTACCGGGAAGCGAATATAGGTGAAATTAAGTGAAAAAAAAGGTTCATTTGAAATTTTAAAAGAGTACACTAAGTTAAGGTAGCTCTGAAAAGAGCTTTTGGAAAGGGGCGACCACTCGGTCCCCCCGAACGTATGGTGGAGTACCCCGATCCCCCCGGGAAGCCATCTTGGGCGGGAGGCGAGTCTCGGCTGGTATGCCCGAAGCGGCGTAGCCGGGGCGCGCTTCCTCCCGCCCTAGAGTGGGTTGTCCTAGACACTGAAGCCGCCAGCCACGCCCCCGGAGGCGGGCGGAGGCGGGTTTACGCCCGCCGGAAGAAGGATAAAAGGAGCAACAAGCCTAGGAAGCATCCTCTTGTTCCTGTGCTCTGAAGCTGCACCTCCCCGCTGCACGTGAGCTCGAGACGGAACGAAGAGCCAATTTTGAGCGTTGTAATTTTGTCCTTGTTCTTTCAGATATCTTCGTTGGAGAATGCCGAGCAAGAAGGTCGGAAAGCGGGTAGGTACCGATCAGATGCTCCGCATGCTCGTAAAGGATATGGCCGAGATGAAGAAGCAGATGGCGGCAATGAACGGGGCAGGAGGCCCGAAACGCATCGTCGGGCCAGCATTGCCGGGTGTAGTCCCCAGCGGTAGAGGCAAGAGGTCCAAGAGGGGGGCACCTGAGGGAGAGGCCCCGGTTCCCGATACACCGATTGAGGAGCCAGTCTCGGTTCCGAAGGAGGGGCAACCGATCCCCGTCGTAGTCACCCCTGTGAACAAGGGGGATATGCCTCCCGAGTTGGCTGCACAACTGGCAGCGTGGTTGGGGAAAGATTGTGAGGGCACCACGGCAGATGACGCCAGGGCAGTAATGAGGCAACTGCGGGAATCTAGAGAGGCTGCGAAGGCATCATCTTCTGTTCCCCCACAGGCTCCGGTGGGTGAAGCCGCAGCGGGCACGAGTTCAGCAGCGACTACAGCTTCTAATTTAGGTAAGCGGCTACTGCCGATTGCGGGGGAGGGGTCTGTACCCTCACGGAGAGAGAAAGTGGCCCAGCATATTCCAATTGAAGTCAAGGAAAAGATTTGGGCTGATAAGTATGTAAACATGTTTTCTTTGCTTACCGATCACTACGAGATCGAGCATGTGAAGGGTCAAAAAGAGTTTCTGCATCCGAGTGTTTGGCGCGCAAAGATGGCCGCCTTTAAGGTCGATGAGAACATAGGTACATGGGGCAGAGCGTTTGGCATATTCACTTCAATTATGGGGGAACGAAGGCCTGAGTTGTTGGCTGAGTTGCCCATATATCAGACACGTATCATGGAGTATTCTCAATCATTTGAGGGCAATCAGTGGTTTTGCTATGATAATGTTTTTCGTAAGGCCAAGGAGCACGACCCAGCTTTGACCTGGGATTGTTACGACTCCATTTCTTGGCAAAAAATGGAGAATTCAGGCATGTTTAAGACACCATTGTCGGGGGGTAGCGGGGGTGAGTTTTCCCGCCATTCGTCTGGGACGCCCTTTCGGACGGGGGCAGGTAACGAGCATCACTCGAAGCCGAGTGGCAACACAGGTAAGAAGGGGATCTGTTGGAATTTTAATAGGGGAAAATGTACAAGGCCCCAAGGGTCATGCAAGTTTAGGCACGAGTGTGGGGGGTGTGGACAGTCCTCGCATCCTGAGACCATGTGCAGAGCCAAAACGGGTGATAACGGTGATAGGGGAAGCGCCAAACAGGTCTGAAATAGTCCGAGGGGCGCCGTTACCTACCCCGGTTGATACCATGGCAATGATTCCTTGGCTCAATGAATACCCGGATCATGTCTCCGCTGGGGTGTTGCGAGACGGGTTTTCGTATGGTTTCCGCATTCCAGTGGGGAATTTTCAGGGTAAGGCACGTTGTAAGAACCAACTGTTGGTCCTGCAAAATACGGCGGTGGTACAGGTAAAGATTGGGAAAGAGGTGACTCGAGGGCGGGTTGCCGGACCATTCGATATACCACCGGTTGCTAACTTTGTTTGTTCCCCCTTAGGAGTGGTCCCAAAGAAGGACCCGGGTGAGTTTAGACTAATACATAATTTGTCAGCCCCACGAGGTCTTTCCGTGAATGATGCGATAGACCCGGAAGTGTGTTCGGTGCGGTACGCATCTTTCGATGAGGCCGTTGCCATGTTGAATCGCCTGGAGCCCGGAGCGCTGATGGCAAAATCAGACATCGAGTCAGCGTTCCGGTTGCTCCCGGTACACCCAGACGATCAGCGTCTCCTTGGTTTTCTGTTTCAGGGTCGCTATTACATGGACAAATGTATGCCAATGGGATGCTCCATATCTTGTGCTTATTTTGAAAAATTCAGTTGTTTTCTGCAATGGGCATTCATGAGAAAGACGGGTTTCCAACATGTTATGCATTATCTTTATGATTTTCTGTTCCTGGGGCCAGCTGGGGATCCAGAATGTGCACAGGCTTTAAAAGAATTTTGTGTCCTAATGAGTCAGTTTGGTGTGCCATTGGCACCAGGTAAGACGGTGGGGCCATCAACTTCGCTCGAGTTTCTTGGAATAGAGCTCGATTCAGAAGAAGGTTGTTTTCGGCTACCCAAGGAAAAGGTGGGGAAATTCAGGGCCTCCCTTGAAACATGTATTCGGGAGACTAAGGTGAACTTGCATCAATTGCAGCAAACTGTGGGTCAGTTGAATTTTGCCCTTAGAGTGATGCCAATGGCCCGCCCCTTTTCCCGCTCGATTGCACAAGCCATGGTCGGTCTTAAAGAGGGGCACCACCGCACGAGGCTATCGGCAGAGATTCGCCAGGACATGCGCATTTGGTTGGCATTCCTGGCGGATTTCAATGGTCGAATTGTCTGGAACAAGCCGGTGGTGTCCTCCGAGGAGCTGGGGCTGTGGACAGATTCGGCGGGGAGTATAGGTTTTGGCGCCATATTCGGTAATCAATGGTCGGCTCAAAAATGGCCGTCATGGTGGCACGAATCCGGGCTGACGAGTAACATTGCTTTTCTTGAACTTTTCCCTATTTTGGTGGCCCTGAAAACATGGCCGGAGGGGTTCAGGGATCACTCGGTGGTGTTCTGGTCTGATAACATGACCGTTTTTGAGATTATCAATAGTCAGGCAGCACGATGCAAATGGATTCTGAGATTGCTCAAAGAAATTGTGTTATTGTGTATGCAATTGAACGTGCTCTTTAGGGCAAGACATGTGCCGGGGGTACTGAACCAAGCGGCTGATGCGCTTTCTCGTTTTCGTATGCAGGCCTTCTGGGGTTTTCTACCCACAGCGGACCCGGTGGCGGCACCCTTTCCCGAAGCTCTCTGGTCTCTCGGTGCCCCGAACTACAAAATCTGGTGGGAGAGAATTTAGCACCCAGGACAAGAAAGGCATACGAAGGGGCGTTCCGTTCCTATTGGTCCTTTTTGGGTGCTGCTAGGGGGGAGTTTTGGGGGCAGGAAGAGTTTGTTGTAAAATTTTTGCTGTCTTTACATCAGGCAGGCAAGTCAGTAGCTACGGCCCAGAGGCATCGGGCCGCCATTTCCTTTATGGCAAGGGCTCATGGGATCCAGGACCCGACAGCGTCTTTCGTTGTGCAGAAAGCGCTACGTGGGTGGCAACGCCTTGAGGGTCGCAGAGTAGATGAGAGACACCCGATAGGTCTGGATAGGTTGGCCCTGTTATAATCCGTACTCCCTGTGACATGTTCATCTCAGTATGAAACAGTGTTATTCCGGGCCGCTTTTGCGTTAGCATTCCATGGGGCGATGCGGGTAAGCGAACTGGTGGCGAAGAACAAGCGGGATACGGTGGGAGGACTGTGCCAAGAGCACATTCAGGTTAAGGGGGAGATGATGATTGTCTCGTTTGTCAGGTCCAAGGCCGATCAGGGTGCGATTGGGGATTGCGTAGTCATACATCGGATTCCCGGATCTCCCATGTGCCCTGTGGTTTGCGTAGAGGAATATTTAGCGCAGAGGGCGGCATCATGGGGGGGGACCTTGTTGAGACACGCTGATGCCACCCCACTGACGAGGTTTCAGTTCCAGCGGGTGCTTACAATGGCATTTTCGGCCGCGGGCTTGAACCCCGGCGAGTTTGGGACCCATTCCTTTCGGATAGGGGCTGCTACTGAGGCTACAGCCAGGGGTCTGAGTGTGGAAAAAGTGAAACGATTGGGGCGTTGGTCCTCGAATTGTTACAAAAGGTATGTGCGGTTGCACATGTTGTGAAGCTGCTATCATGTACTCACGCTTCTTGTTTTTGTTTGGTTTACAGTTTCGCAAGCTTACGAGGCGGGGCGAACTGTGCAGTCGACCCGACACCTGGGAACCAGCGGTCAAACATCACCGGCTGCGGAAAAAGTGGTGTGGGTCGTGGGCCACTCATACGTGAGGCGTGCCGCGGACGTATTCAAAGCAGGTGACATGATTCACGTGGCTGGGGAATACGGGTACAGGGTGACCTTCTACGGAAGGGGCGGGCTCTGTATTGATCAGTTTCAACCTTTTGTCGAGGGTTTGTTAGGGCGGACAAGGTCACCGCCATCTATAATCATAGTCCATCTTGGGGGCAACGATTTGGTAACCACTGGTAGACGACTTCTTCTCGAGGCGATACTTTCCACAGTAAGTTGGTTGGCGAGAAGGGTTCCAGGGTGCACAATTGCATGGTCCCATATGATTCCACGTAAGGTGTGGTGGGGGGCGAATTCGGTGTCTGCTATAAATCATTCGGTAAAGAAAGTCAATAACAAATTGAGTAGATTGTTTCGTTCAAATGCATTGCATTCTATTCCTCATGGTTGTATCAAGGGGGACAATATGTATTTGGAGGATGGGGTCCATTTGTCCCGGGTGGGGAATGTGTTACTCATAGGAGACCTCATAGCTTGGTTAAAGAGTTTACAGCATGACCTTTAGGCAGGATTTTTGTGGGGGGTCCGAATAGCCGGTCAACTATCCGGCCTGTGGCGGTAAGGTCATGATCGGTGAGCAGTAATTGGAAGATCCCTATGGTGGGGGCGTCACCCATTACGGATGGGAGCGCCCGGGGGGAGGTGGCCATTGGCCCCTCAACGGGGAGGCGGTCCCTTCTAAGGATGGGACGCCGAAAGGAAAGGGAAGGCGGTCAAGGCCCCTCCCTGGATAGGAGGGGCTACAGTCCCCTCCTGGGAATTTCCCGGGGCCAGGACATCTGCGACGGCAGATGTGGTAAGTTGTGTGGGGTGGGGAAGGGGGTTTACGCTACCTTCTAGACACCTCACACGAGTCCTCGGACGACCATAAAATGGCGTCGAGTTCATTGGGGCCCCCGTCAAGTCAAGGGAAATTGGTATGTGCACATGAGGTACAGCCCTCTGTGCGGTCGCCCCTCGCAAGTGAGGGGGTAATTCTGGTTTAGGGATCTGACACCGGTTACGACCTTGCCGTTGGCCCTTAACGTTAGGATGTACAATTTTAAGTTAAAATGTATTTGTAGGATGTTAGTTTCGGCTAGGAGAACCTTTGTATTAGAAATATGTTAAGGTTAGCCAAAACATCGTAATGTGGAAATAAAATTGTACATAATATGAAACTGTTATTTTAATGTTTTGATTTTGTTTCATATTTTAATAAATACGGCCGGGAGGGTCACTCCCTTCCGCCTTCCAAAAGTTCAGAAATGTTTCCGGTTTCCCATCCTTAGGGATTGTGTTGAGAGGGGGTGGCGGGTATCTCAGCCATATGGGTTTTGTGTATGTTCTAGAAAGTTATAAGTAGGAACCAATACACATTCTTAAATTTAGTATGAAAACTCCGTTTCCCTCATCTGAGAAATGCACGCCATCTCCTCTGTAGATATCTTGCATGTAGTAACGCAAGTTATTGTTGTAGATGCAGCCCATTCCATGGTCCCTCATGTAAGCTGAAACAGACTTATTTACATGCTTCCTCGTTTTCTCAATTTGTGGACAAAATTGATTGGACCACCTCCATTTTTGTCTTTGGCATATATTAGAATATACCAAGGCAGTTTGAGGAAAAAGTGTCATCAATTGCTCAAAGGTGTCCTTTAAAAGCATTTCCAGACCTACCCCAGTCAAAGTGCCCAAATCGTTTCCTCCACAGTGCACTATTATGAGGTCAGGGGTTGGCAAATGTAAAAAGGTTTTCACCAATGGTATCAATTGGTGACATTTCAATCCTCTTCGACCAATCCATTTGATTTCCACATTTTGTAAATTGAGGTTGTGCAAATTTCTGTTATCAGCATACCTGTGAGCCCAGTGGATGTAGCTATGTCCCAGAATCCAGACTGAAAACATGGATAGAGGAGTTTTTGCTGCAGTCAGATGAAGTGTGGGAATGAAATGGCAGTTGAAATAGTGATGTTTGTAATGTAAAAAACTGTGGAGTTTAAGTGCAAATGATTCATTAGCAGTGATTGGTATATTTTCATTGCTGAAAACAGAAAGTTAGGGTGTATGGATGTGTTCTTTGAAAGATGTATTTTGAATGGTTATTTAAAAATGTTGTTATGAAAGATTGCAGTGGATTAGCAGGTGTACTGAGAGTTCAGAGTTCATTTGAAACATTGTGTGTGAACTTGTGGTCTTGATAGGTCAGGCATGCGGTAGTTGCTATGGAAAAGAGGTAGAAAGGGCAGAGGGGGGAAGGGTGTTGATTTGAAAAAAGTGAGGGAAGAGTTTTTATTGGCTGACATGAGAGATATGTGTGTTGAATATCAGCGTTTCTGTGCCTTTGTTGGTTCCAGCCTCTGGAGTGCATACCTTTAATTCTGGTACAGAATAATTGGTGTGTTTCTGAGACTGTTTTCAATTTCAAAAAGAATTTGTAAAGGTGAGTTATCGTTTATATATTTTAGTTAAAGAGTAGTATGCTTTTTTGCGTAAATAAGAAAGTCAGCTGTGTATTTAAAATGATGTTTTGCGTCAAGTGTTTGCATTCTGCTTTCAAAGGCGATTTTGCATTCTTCATTTATAGAATCGGAAAAATTATTGGTTCGGTAAAATACCGAATAGGTAATTTTACCGATTCTGTAAATTTGCTATGTAGGGGGGAGTCTTCTGAGTCTCAAATGACTTAACGAATCGGTATTTTAGCATGAAATCAAACTTCATGGTAAAATACCGATTCCGGTGTGCATGCACATTTGTGCATGCACACGTATGTTATGTGAAAGGCAGACCTGTCCTTACATGAATGTAGGTGTATAATTGTTTTACATAAAAGGTTTTAAAACTTTGTTTGAAATCAAATGCATGCACACTTAGGGCCCGATGTAGGTGGTCATTTAGGCCATTTACCGACCGGTTACGGCCGATTTCGGTCGTTTCCGACCTGTAAATGGCGAAAAGGTATGTAGGCGCCTAAATCCAGGGTCACATGTAGGTAAATTTACATTTACAGAATCGGAGAAATTGTTTTTGATGGTAAAATGATGTGACTCCTGCAATGCGTCGCTTTTGCGGAACAGATATATGATGTAATTGTGTTGTTAATGTTACGGTGTACAAGTAAAAAATGATGCATAAGTGTTGCACGGGCATTGTAGATACTCTCCTATGTGTGCTTAGCAATTTCAAGTCACTTCCCCCGGGTTCAAGGGCCTTGTAAATACGTCCCCATGTGTGTCTGGTCATTTGAAGTCATTTTCCTTGTAGTGTAAGGCCCTTGTAAATACGCCCCCATGTGTGCCTGGCAAATTTTCATTTTGATTGTTTGAGTTACATAGCCATGTTAAAAGTTATTGAAAAAAAGGTGCACGTTCCTTAAAAAAACGTTTTTATGTGTATTAGGGCATTTTAAGTCTGTTCCCCATGAATGTAGGGGCTAGATGTAGGTGGCTGAAAATAGCCATTTACCGATCGGTAACGGCCGAATTTGGCCCTTACCGACTGGTAAATGGGCATTGACATGTAGGGGCCCTTAAATTTTGCGTTTTCGGTAATTTTACAGAATCGGTAATTTTCCCGATTCAGTAATTTTACCGAATCAGTAATTTTACAGATTCGGTAATTTTACCGAAAATGCAAGATTGAAATGTGGGTAGCCAATTTTCCATTGGCACATGGCTTTCAGAATCGGTATTTTACCATGGAATACAAATCCATGGTAAAATACCGATTCCTGTGTACATGCACATCTGTGCATGTACACATATGCCATGTGACAGACAGACGTGTCCTTAGGGCATGTCTGTGTGCCACATTGCACACATGCCCGTTTTGGGGGTGCTAGATGGTGTCAAAGTGATACCCCCTGCACCCTTGACAAATTCGGTATTTACCGATTCGGTAAATACCGAATCGGTATTTGAATTGAATCATATGGGCTTAAAGGCCCATAGGATTCAATAGCAAATACCGATTCGGTATTTACCGAATCGGTAAATACCGAATTTTTAAGGAATCGGTAATAAATCAGATGTTGGTACCTACATCCCATTTTCCGATTTTGAAATACCGAATCGGTAAAATTCGGTATTTCAAAATCGGTAAATGTGATTTACCTACATCTGGCCCTAGGTGTATTATTGTTTTACATAAAATGTTTTAAAACTTTGTTTGAAATCAAATGCATGCACACTTAGGGCCAGATGTAGGTGGTCGTTTCAGGCCATTTACCGACCGGTTACGGCAGTTTTCGGCCGTTTCCGATCGTTAAATGGCAAATCGGTATGTAGGGGCTTAAATCCAAGGCCACATGTAGGTAAATCTACATTTACAGAATCGGAAAAATTATTTGTTCGGTAAAATACCGAATCGGTAATTTTACCGATTCTGTTAATATGTTATGTAGGGGGGGAGTCTTCTGAGTCCCAAAGGCCTTAATGAATCGGTATTTTAGCATGAAATCAAACTTCATGGTAAAATACCGATTCCGGTGTGCATGCACATGTTTGCTTGCACACCTATGTCATGTGAAAGGCAGGCCTGCCCTTAGGGCTGGTTTGCTTGCCACATGGCACCTGTGCCTGTTTTGAGGGTGTCAAAGTGATACCCCCTGCACCCTTGTGCATATTTTTTTTTTATAGCATTGTCGAATATAGTTCTTACTGTTATTGATTTACTGTTTGGTAATAGTGGTTAATAACATTTTTTATTATATTTCACCACAGATTCAACTGCAGATTATTTGGGAATAAGACAATGCCGTCTAAGGATAGAATTCGAAAGGCTACAAAACGTCAAAGACAGCAGTTACCTAATATTTTGCAGCAGTCCTCTACATTAATATTACCTCAACGGATGAAGAGAACACTGGGTAAGAGAACGAAATCATTCCTTAAAAACATTTGTAGAAACAAAAGTATAACTACAGAACAAGTTTTAGTCCAGAAAAAGAGAGCCAATTTAAATGGAAAGGAAAGGCCCGTGAAAAAAGTTTGTGCTAGAGCAGGAGATAACTCTGTGCATGGCAGTAGAAGGGCAAATATTTTCAGGGACATTCGTAAGCGAATGTTCCGTAACAGGGTAATTGTCAATTTGGTAAAACAATTTAAAAAAGGTCAACAGAAAGTGTCATTTTATAAGGAAAAGAAAAATGTAGAGAAAATTATTGATCAGGCTTTCGAAATCAAGCGAAAGTTATTTATTTTGGTAATTAATAGAATTAGGAAACTAAACAAGGTAATCTATGTTTTCAAATCTAATAGTAGATGGAAGAGAGACGTTAATCGGAGTAATTTTTGTGAAGTTTTCTTAGGAGAATGGATGCATAGTTCAAATAGTGAGGCATTTTTTAATGAGGAGAGTTATTTTCAGGACAATGTTTTGGTGCATGCAGTTGACAGCAGTGGTCGAGCATATGAGGTAAAAGATGGTCATCCGGTTGAAAAAGAAATACTTGTGTCTGCAGATGCAGAAGAGGCGCTAAGTGATGAGGTTTTAGGGAGACGTCCTAAGGGACCAGTGTACACCTGGAAGTGTAGTTCTATTTGCAGTGTGCGACAGGATTCTATCAATTTGCTTTGTGATTTTATACGGACATTTCATAAGAAAAGTGTAAAGCAAAAAATAAAGTTGTTGCAAGAATTAGATCCTTGCAGAGTGAGACAAGTGACAGGTTTGCGTGGTCATTCACTGGCTTGTCTTTCTAGGAGAGTATGCCAGAGTGTATTTCATCATTTCAGGATGCTTGCAGTGCATCATAATAAAGTGAGGAAATTAGTTAGAATGTTGTATTATGCTAAGAGTCCAGCAATTATGCTTAAAAAATTAAGCAAAGCTCTTTTGCATGGTTCTGAAGTATATGTGAAGAATATTTGTCAAGAAATTGAGTTCTGTTATTTTGCTGGTAAATAGAACAATGTTGATATTGAACCACTAGAAGATGGTAATGTGGAAGGCAGTGAACAGATTTTCAGTACAGAAAAGTTTCACAAGGAAATTTCCACGTTTATGGTGAAATCAAGTGAGAGGCCTAATTTAAGCATGGGCGAATTTTGCGAATCTCGCGTTCGCGAATTTTGCGGATTTGCGAACTCGCAATCCGCAAAATCCGCGAATTCTCGCGAATTTGCGGATTTTTTTTTTTTTTGTGTTTGCGCGGGTTTCTGCCAGTTCGCGAGGGTTTTGTACACTTTCGCAAATTGCGAACTTACCTGTCGGGTCGCAAGTTTCGCGAACTTGTTGTTTCTACGTGTCCAGCCTGTTTGGGACACTCTTCTCCATCACTGCCACTCTCTGTCACCACTGCCACTCTCTGACTACTCATGCCACCCTCTGGCCCACCCATGCCACCCTCTGTTTCATCACCACACCCTCTGTTTGTCCAGTGTACATTATTTTCGGCAAAGCAAAGCACACCTTCCCTGCCTCAAGTGACCTGAATTAATTTGGGGCTGATTAATGTGTCACAGAATATTTTTTTAGCTGGCACCTGCTTCCTTAGTGCGCCCTGATTAGTGATCTTTTGCACTTGCTAAGTGCTTTCATTGTTGCAAAATTAGTTACAACACCTGCCCTGCCCCAACTGACAATAATGAATTAGGGGCTGATTAATGGATTTTAACTTCCAGCCTGGCTCCTGCTTGTCTCCCTTAGCTGTAATTCAGGACCTTTGTGGCATATGTGTAACTATTCTGAGGTTCAGAGCAGGGTCACATAATAGTTGCAACTGGCAACTGAACTCTGGAGGGGCCCCTCAGGAAGCACTACAGGAAATGGCTACTAATGATGAGCCTGAACTTTTGAACCTGGTAAGTAGTTTCAGTTTTGCTCAGATCGTATTTCTGCAATTTTGCGCTTATTCGCGGGGCGCGAAGTTGTACTGGGAAGCCGGGAACTCACGCGAACAGTGCGAGCAGTGCGAGCAAAATCCGCTGCTCGCGGATTTGTGGATTTTGCGGGAGATTCGCGAATCTCGCGGATTGCGAATTTCCCGAAAATCCGCAAAATCCGCGAGCGAAACGGATTTTCCGCCCATACCTAGCCTAATTTCACTTGTGTGTGTTGTCGACTGACTTATTATAAGAATCAGACTAAGTTAGTGGATATATATGCAAAGAGTGATATGGAAAACAATAGTGAATGGAAGGATTTTGCCACATACTTGATGGTAGAAAATTGTTTTGATTTGGGAGCAGACCAACGTATGTGTACTTATTGCTAAAACAAATTAAACCAAAACCAGATGCCTGCTAGAGCGGTTTATAATAATCTGGAATTAGATGACATTCCTTATGAATTGAAGGATTTAAATACTTATGAATCTATTTTGATTCAAAGTGTCCATCCCTTCCAGGCTATTGTACGAATGGAGCCAAAGACAGGGAAGTTGCCTCCATCAGATTTACAGAAAGGATTAAAAGGAATGGTTGTTTATTTGCCTTTGGATTTGAAGAAAAACATTAATACAATTGGAGTAGAGAAGGTGGAAGAGGAACCTCTGGTTATCATAGTTAATGGTGTTCCGACAAAGAGTAAGAAAATCTGGCAAGATTTAGTGGATGTTAGGAAAGTTAAAAAAGCAACATTGTATTTGATAAAAAATAATAAGTACTACAAGAATGTATGTGTTGCAGAAGAGGAAGTAAGTGAAGAAGAGGACAGCGATTTGTGTCCTGGTCAAATTGAGAAAATAGAAGCCTCTAAAAAGGAAGATATATGAACATTATAGTGTTCATCCTTTGCATTCCAAGGAAGTCATGGGGAATGCTATTGAGTTGTTTCAAATGAAACAAGCCAAAGGGAGTCCTATTAGTGTTTGGGAGGAAAGTTTGGAAGCTCGGTGTTTCCCTCAGTTATTTCCTACAGGTCGAGGAGGACGTTATGATGAGCGATCTGTTCAAATTCCTGCTTCAGAATACCAGACTTTACGATTGTATATAGAAGATCCTAGGTTTCGACAATGCATTCCCTATTTATTTCATCTATTGTTTGAAAGTGATCTCTCTGGATTGTCTTATGCACTGAACCACATCTTGAAAAGTGGTATACAACTGCGAAATATCTCGGCAAGGGACTTTATGGATAAAGTCAATGTGCAAGACAGTATTTTGGATTCTCACCTGATTAATCTCATGGCTTGTCAGCGTGGTACTAATGAGTATTGGTACCGCCATCATGGTGACTTAAAATGTATGCTGAGGAACTTAGGAACTCCCACATGGTTCCTCACTCTCAGCTGTGCTGAGTATGGCTGGGAAGACTTACTTGAATTTCTACGAGAGGTAAATGGAAACATTGAAAATATTGAATTTAAGACACCTGGAGAACTGTCCTCTTTGGATCCTGTGAATATTTGCAGGTACTTCAATCATAGATTTGAAGCTATGATGTCTTTCATCACGAACAAGAAAAATCCACCTCTTGGAGAGGTGTTGGATTTCTTTTGGAGAAAGGAGTATCAAGCAAGAGGTGCTCCTCATATACATATGCTACTATGGATCAAAGATGCACCCAAATTTGGAACAGATCCGGATGACTTAGTGATGAGTTTCATAGAACAGTATGCTACATGTGCTGTTCGAAAGACAAACGAAGATAAAAGTCTAAGAGAACAAGTTTTACAGTTTCAAAGCCATCGTTGTGGAAAGTACTGTCGTCGTAAATTCAGAAACAAGGACAAATACTACACCAAATGTCGTTTTGCATTTCCACGGTCGGTGTTATCAAAAGGAAGAGTTAACAATTTGATGTCATCGCTGCGACATAATGTGACGAGGAAATCACCCAAAAACACATACAATTTGAAAAGAAACGAAGAGTCCAAGTACATCAACGACTACAACCCAGTGATTTTGTCCATGTGGAATGCTAACATGGATATACAGTTTGTGGCTGACAACTGTATGGCTGTGGCTCGGTATGTGACGTCTTACATCACTAAAAAAGAAAAGACAGAACTGAAGGATATGTGGGAGGATATTTCCCATGAAAAGAGCCTCAGTAAGAAGTTGTACAGTTTCAGTCTGAAGATGTTGTCGCATCGAGAAATTGGAGCTTACGAATGTTCTGACCGGTTATCTTCAGCAAGTCTCGATGCCAAATCTAGGAGTATCATTTGGGCGAGTCTTGGTCTTGCTGCAACGCGTAATCGAGTTCTGAAACCTGTACGGGAAATTGAGTATTTGGCGGAGAAGGAGCCAAACAGTACAGATATTTTGAAGAGCAACATGTTGGATGCATATTATCCAAATAGAAGCAGTCACCTGGAGAATGCTTGTCTGTATGAAGTTCTTCAAAATTACGTTTTCAAGAGGAACATCAAAGAAGATATTGATAAAGGTGTGTATGCTGTAATTGGAAGTGAGGGATGTCTGGTCAAGCAAAAAAAATGTCAATTGATAAATCATCGAAAATTGGATTGCAAATCTCCCGAAAGAAAAGAGTTTTTCTATTTAGCTCTTTTGCAACTTTTCAAGCCTTGACGTGCAGAAGAGGAACTGCTTGGGGATTTCCTCTGTTACGAAGACTCTTTCAATGCAGCCAAGGAGTCCATAGAATGTCCTGTTTTTCCAAAATATCTACATATGTTGAATGCAGAAATTGAGCAGGAAGCAACAATTGCAGCCGAGATTGCTAGAGACAGTTCTCAGGACAGTCAGAGTTCTGTTTCATTGAGTCAGGATCCACTAGGAGAACCAGTTATTGAAAATGAAGCTGCCACTGCCATGATTGAAGTGGAAAGAGCCATGGCACATGCTCAGAAGGATGCGGTTAACTTAGAAGAATTGGAAAGACAACTTAACGTTGAGCAGAGGAAAATATATGTCGAAGTTACCAACCAAATTGAGCATGGATTAAGTCATGAGAAGAAAGAGTGCTCATGTACGTCGTTGAAGCCTGTCCGACTGTACGTGAGTGGAGAAGCAGGAACTGGAAAAAGTTTCCTTATTAAAGCAATTTCATGTTATATGCAGAAAAGGACTGATTCATCACTGTCTTGTGTTGTGACCGCTCCAACTGGACTGGCAGCTCATAACATTAAAGGGATTACTTTGCATCGGTTACTGATGCTGCCAGTGGAGCATGATAACAAATTACAATACCACAAGTTATCTGGAGATGCTTGTTGTGAAGTATCTCGAGTTTTGAAGAAGATGAAACTTCTTATCATTGACGAAGTAAGCATGGTTTCCAATCTCATGCTTGCTTTTGTGCATTTAAGAATGCAGGAAGTTCTTAAAACAGAGTATGATGTGTTATTCGGTGGCAAGCACATCATTGTTTTTGGTGATCTTCTGCAGCTGACACCAGTGAAAGGACAACCAGTGTTTAAACTGCTTACACATGAAGATACCAAGAAGTGCCTAGGGAGCATTGGCAACGTTAACATATGGTTAAACTTCAGTTATGCTGAGCTGCGTGAAAATATGCGTCAGGCGAAGGACGAAGATTACAAGAATATTCTACAAGATATTAGAATCGGGAGAGTGACTGAGCGTGGTAAACAAGCTTTACATGCACGCCTACTGTCAAATTTATATCCAGAAGAAGACGTTTTGCCAGAGGATATTTTTCAGAAAATTACTGTGAAGAAATCTGGAATATGTTTGATGCCAACTCTTGCAGAATGTTCCATCTTCAACAACAAAATGTTGAATTTAGAAAAACAAGAGATTGTAAAACTTGAAGCTATTGACAAAATAGAGCATATGGGAGCAACAATTATTTTGTCAGAGAATTTGAAATCTAAATTGGATTCATTAGAGAAGACTATATCTAAAACTGCGGGTTTTGAAAAGACTTTGAATGTGTGCTTAAATTGCCGAATCATTTTGAGAAGGAATTTACATGTTGAAAGAGGTCTGGTAAATGGATCAATGGGTAATGTTGTTGATTTTGAGAAATACAGAAATAGAGATGGAATTGAATTTTTAAAAATTAAATTTGATGGCATTTAGGAAGTACAGCTAATTGGTCGTTGCTCTGCTAGGTTTTTGCTTGTTAAAGACTTATATGTTCGCCGTAAGCAGTTTCCTGTTTGCTTGGCAAATGCGGTGACAATTCATAAATCGCAAGGTTTAAGTGTAGACACTGCTTTAGTGAATATTGGCAGTTCTGTATTCAAAGAGGGTATGGCTTATGTAGCATTGTCACGAGTCAAAACTTTATCGGGTTTGTACTTGATTGACTGTGATGTCACAAACATTTGTGCAGATCTAGATTGTGTTAAGGAATACAATAGGTTAAGAAGAGAGTATGCGCCACATTTGCCTCAATATCCTTTGATTGAGAAACGTGTGGTAGGCCGGAAACAAATAAATATCAGTAATAGTAGGGAGGTTGTAGCAAAAAGAGCAAAAGTCGATGAACCCAAAAGTGGAAGCAGGAATAAAATGAATTCTGTTGAAAATGTTGTTGGTTTTAAATTTGAAAATAGTTCTGGTGTCAACTGCTATGCTAATGTAGTTGTTAATGTTCTCTTTTCACTAGAGACTTTCAAAGAACAGATTGTGATCAATTCGGAACAAAGTTTATGCTGTTTGTTGAATTCTGTGTTAGAAAAATGTAGTGCTGATAAAACGAGAGTAGAAAGTGTGTCTGAAATTCGTTTTCTGTTAGACGAATGTTCAGGTCAAACAGAATTCTCTGAAAATTTTCAGCAGGATTGTCAGGAGTTTTTAATGTATATGCTTGATGTATTGCAAGATGAGGGTGTAGATGTAGATTATCTATTTGGCCTTTCTTATCAATGGCAGCATGACTGCGAGAACTGTACGCTATCAAGTACTACTAGTGTAGACTCAGAAAGATTTATATATTTAACTTTGCCTGACAGTAAATCAGTATCCTTCATTAAGCTAGTAAATGCAGCCGATCAAAACATGGAGTGCAGCCAATGTAAGTCTGGAATGCTGTCTACGTTAATTTTACGAAGTTATGGCCAGTATGTCATTTTAATGTTCCTACGATGTAGGCCTGATGGAACTAAATTGACAACTTTAATTAATAATTTTGTGGCTTCGCAGTTGTCAATATCAGGAAGGACTTTTAAAACTACTGCAATTATATATCATAATGGTCCATCAACTAATTCAGGACATTACACAGCTTATTTGAAATCTGGAAACGGATGGTCATTCTGCAATGATTCTGTTTTAACTTTTAAAAAAAGATTGCCTTACCACCTTCAAAATTCTTACCTGGTGTTCTTACAACCAAAATTTTAGGAAAGGAAGCTTGGGATTTGTTTAGAGGAATTTACAGAGGTTCTAATGGCTCCTACTATATATGGCCTTGTGGATAATTGTAGTACAGAGCGAAAACTATTTGTTTTTATAAGCAAAGTCAAGCAGCAGATCACAAAAAAGAGTAGAGGAAATGTAAGTCTGCAATGCTGTCCACATTATTTTTGAAAACTTATGGATGAAATGTCATTTTACAATTTCAACTACATAAACTAGAAGAAAATAAGTTGTCCAGTCTAATTAAAAATGTTTTTGTTACACAGTCATCGATTTCAGGAAGAACATTTGCAACTGCAGGTATTACATAATATGCTGGTCCTTTGACAACATCTGGATATTACACAGCTTATTTAAAATTTTAAAAATGGCTATTCTTTCAGCAAACATTACTAATTGAGTATGAAGCAATGTTGCCTTTTAACTTGATTTTTGAAGTCAGAATTTAGGGTAGGTAATTGGACTACAATGATTCTAGGTGTTGCTGTAACTTAGTGTGCTGTTTCAAATTGCTTTGTATGTCTCAGTTTTCTTAAAACAATTAAGTTTATCGTTCAGAAAGTGGCGGGCAGAAAATAGTAACAGCACAACTGAGTATAAGCTGTTCATAGGATATCCTTTGAAGTCATAGAAAGTAAGTTACTTTGGAGAAGTTCCTATTTCTGCTTATTTATATTATTTGGGTTTTTTAAACACAATCATTTTGATTGTGTTTTTTTTTCCCCGCTGTTATATGATGAATACCTTCAACTCACTGTTTTCAGTGAAATTTGATTTTTTCTGATAACAGCAAAAATAAACCATTAAATATGTTTAATTAATTTTCTACTTTGAATTGTGATTTTGTAATATGTATATGGATTGGTGTGGCTCACTGATTAGAGGCGGTAGACCCAGAAGCAGAGGTCGGCCTGGGACCAGGGATCAATTCCTGACGTGGCAGGATCTTGGGCCTTGGTCAGCGGACTCGATAATTTTTGCTTCGGTGCCTACTCCAACCATGGGTCCCACTCAGCAACTTTGGGTAATAGCTTGCTTAATCTCAACTAACAGCCCTATCATCGCCGAGGATGCCTGGCATCACCTTGGGGATGCTCAGGAGGGTTTATCTCACAGGGAAAGCCAGGATGGGTTCCCCAGCAAAATACAGCGCCGGGACACTTCTTTGCTGGGTCAGCTGTACACTTTACTAGTATACCACATTTAACATTTAACATTCATTTTGTCTTATGCTCACTCTTTTTTTACCATCTTGTATTAATTTAAATTTTTTTGTTCTTTCTTACACAGATAAAAAGTATGAAAATGACAATACAGTACGGTAATGACAATTATAAGGTAAGCGTTTAGTACTTTTTACGTTACATGTCTATCAGATTTAACTTTTATTAGTTCCTCTGCTTCTTTTTTTTAACCCTTAGTTTCCTGTCTTTGCTACTTCCTTCATTTCTTTTTCTATTACTTATTTATACTTCTCTTTTCACTTCTTTTATCAGTCCCTCTTTCTACAGTAACTGTGTGTTACTCACTCTATTTTTCTTTCTTTTCACATTACTCTCTGTTTATTAATTCGTCTTTTTAAAAAAAAGATTTTTTTTACTTCGCTCTCAGTTCGCGTACTCGAACGCTAACCGGGAAGCGTATCAATAGAAATAGAGGATGCTAGAGTGCTAAACATTCTAGCAATTTTTTTTGAAAAGGGAAGGTAGTTCTGAAAAGAACTTTTTTTTATTATTTTTGATGTTTTATATTTTTTTATGAATTTTTTTGAGGAAGGAGAAACAAAAATGATTTACTTCAAAGGGCTCAACAGGAGCAACAAAAATAAAAATACTTTCTAGGACGTTTTGGACATTGATGATTTTCAAATGATCTATTTAATAAAGTAATACTCATTTCTCCGCATGAAATTAATTTTCCACACTGTAAACAAGTTAATCTTATCTGCACAAAGTTCTTTTGCAGATTTGGAACCGTTTCCCTTGCCTCTGACTCACTTATTGTAAAGTCATTGGTGGATGTTTTTGCCGGTTGGGGGTTTTCCACCAAATCTCGAAATTGCGCTTTGGAATAATTAAGAGGGTGCCAAGTCTCCATGTGCCGATGCATGGTATGATTACCAAAGCTATATTTTTTTTTTGGTCCTTCTCGAGAGTGTTTTTTTGCAGATGAGGCAGGTAACGTACCTAGCATTAACTTTCTTTTCATGAGAAGGAAAAGAAAAAAATTGCCAGATAAAATTCACTTTCACACGGGACGTTCTTGGCATTTCTTTCAGAAAGCCACTTGTCCCTTGCTCCTGTTCCTCGTCTTCCTCTTCTTCTTCTTCCTGGTCGAAGATGACCTGGCTAGTCGGTCCTCTCTTCTTTGGTGGTGGTGGAGGTGGTGGAGATCCACCAGCTGCAGCTAATAGAAATGCCATGTCTTAGCAAACAAAAACAGGTCTTTCTCTCATAAAAATGAAAGTCGGAGTGAGGAAAAAAGGTGGGACTTTCATCATTTGAGAAAACAAAATGTTCTAAACCAATGAAAAGTGTTTGTTTTACATCATATGATCAAGCGTTCCATCATTAGGAAACTAAAAGTAAAATCAACCAATGAAAAGTTTTATTAACTAGTCACATGACCTGTTATGCTTACGTTCCGCGTTCCGCGTTCCGCACCGCGCCTTGGATCGATTCCGGGCTTTACATTTCGCGCCTTTGTTCGCGTTCCAGAACGCTTCCGGGTGCGCTAACGCAGCACGTCATAAGGGGCATTACGTAGTAACGCGATATGTTGCGTTTACGGGACGCGTCACGATGTGCCTTTCTAACGCGGTATTTGCACTAACGGAACGTTTACCGATTCGCGGACCGGCAACGAAACAAGAAAAAATAATTTAAACTATAATATAAATTGAATTAAAAAAATATAATACAAATATATATAAAAAATATTTGTGAATTAGAATAAAAATATATGTTACAGCTATAGATATTTGCTATTAAAAAACCATTGAAATTCACTGAAAAAACCATAGGTTTTAGGCCATATATAGTTAGGGATTAGCATTTACAAAACCTTAATTTACTCGCACAAAACCATAGAAATTCGCATATATAGTTAGATGCAATAACTATATATCGTGCACCCGCAATCCACTGCTGATGATGTCACATATTACATCATTCATGACATGGTCAGTGACATCACTGATGACATCACTGATGACATCTCAAATGACATCACTGATGACATCACTGATGACAACATCCAGTGACTGTATGTTTCTGTAAAGTTAAAATATGTCTTACATATTGAAGAATGAGTGGATGTATAAGTGTCTGGATGAAGGATTTAGTAGGTGCGTGACTGACTGTATGAGTGAGTGATTAAATGAGTCTCACTGAGTGCATGGGTTAGTGACTAAACTGTCTTAATTTGTGCATCATTATATCTGTTGTTCTGTAAACTGCTGCATGTGTTGATCAGTAGCTATATGAGTAACTATATGGGTTATTGATTGGTTGCCCAAGTATTTGTATGGGAGACTGAGTGTGTGTGTGGGTGGCTGGGAGGTGTGTGACTCTGTGCATAGATGTGTGAGTAGTTGATTCACTATATGTATGGGTTCAAAAGTGCATGTGGAAACAGCTGTATGGGCGGTTGACTGTCTGCATGAGTGTATTGGTGATTGAATGGATTTCTCAGTGCTACATGTCAAAGTAAGTACATATGTAAAACACAGTACATGTGAGAGTTGACATATATAAATAACTGTGCATAAGAGCCAGTGAATGTGTGAGTGGCTGTATGGATCATTGTGAACTTGTATCAGGGATTGTATAAGAGAGTAACTGTGTGTTAGTATATGTTTGAATAAGTAAGGTGTGTATAACTGTATAGTTGAGGAAATGGAGGTGTGATTGATTCTTTGTATGACTGACTAGGTGTGTGAGTAACTCCATGGATAAATGACAGTCTGTGAGTGTCTGTTTACACTGAGTGTATCAAAGGTTATATTAGAGACTGAAGAAGTTCATCGTATTATCACATGAATGATGTCATCAGTGATGTGATCAGTAATGTCAAATGAGATGTCATCAGTGATGTCATCAGTGATGTCATTTGAGATGTCATCAGTGATGTCATCAGTGATGTCATTTGAGATGTCATCAGTGATGTCATTTGAGATGTCATCAATGATGTCATTTGAGATGTCATCAGTGATGTCATCAGTGATGTCATTTGAGATGTCATCAGTGATGTCATTTGAGATGTCATTAGTGATGTCATTTGAGGTGTCATCAGTGATGTCATCAGTGATGTCATTTGAGATGTCATCAGTGATGTCATCAGTGATGTCACTGACCATGTCATGAATGATGTAATATGTGACATCATCAGCAGTGGATTGCGGGTGCTCGATATATAGTTATTGCATCTAACTATATATGCGAATTTCTATGGTTTTGTGCGAGTAAATTAAGGTTTTGTAAATGCTAATCCCTAACTATATATGGCCTAAAACCTATGGTTTTTTCAGTGAATATATATATATTACCTACTGGCGGTCGCCAGTAGGTATATATAGTTAGGATTTTTTCTCTATGGGTTTTTTGAAAATTCTATGTCTAATAACTTTGGCGTTTGTGGACGGAATTGGCTGAAATTTTCAGGAAAATGGAACATTTTGTTTCTGAGCAGCCCCTGACAATTTGGGGGGGTTTCATCAAGGGGGGGCGAGAAAAAAGGGGGGTCCCAAAACTCGTTTTTCCCATGTTAATTTCCATAGGGCGGTTGGCCTCACTTTTAGCTCGAACGGCTGAATGAATTTGCACGAAACTTGGCAAAATTGTAGGGACTGTTAGCCCGATGTGCCTTTGCTAGGTCTCAATATATGCGCTCCAGTGGATTTTGAGTAATTTAGGTTCAAAAAAAGATATATATCTGGGCGGAGCCTAACCACACATCTGATCTGATTGGCTGTCAGCACTTCATCCAAGAAGTGTTGGCAGCCATCTTGGGACCAATATACATGATAGCACCTCATTAAAAAGAATTGTAGTTAATAGAGGGTTTTAGGACTTTAGTTACATTATAAATCATTTGTTGATGGTACCATACTCGTTTTAGGAATTGTGGTGGGTTCTAAGGTGATTTTACCATGTGAAAAAACCTTCTGCTGTGATATCATGAATATTGTTTGAAAGAAAACTAATATCTCATGATTTTCCCACAGTGGTTTGGAAGGGGATCTATAAGCTAAACTGAAAGCATATTTTCTGTAAATTCACATTATCTTTCTCAGTCATGTGAAAATGAAGTCTGACATTCTCAGTAAAACATGTACATCCAACAAGGACAGAGACTGTCAGTTGATTCCTTTGTGTTCTACTGCAGCCTCCTAGAGAGTTCTAAAGAACAACTAGAGCGCTAACAGTCCTACTTATTACAAAGGTATGGCACACCTGAAGCCATCTTGATTTGAATAAAGTGGTAACTCTTAAAACATTTAATTTAAAAAGAAACAACATGAGGGGGTATATTTTGCCATATAAAGTATGATTAGTGCTGCAGAATGAAAAATGAGGGCACATTTTGAGTGACTTCTCAAATCCTTTTCTGTTTCATTAAAACATTCTGACATGCAGTCTCCCAAAATGGCCACCAGAGACAAAAGAGCCCAAATGTAGCCCAAATATCACCCAGATGTAGCCCAAGTATAGCCCAATGACAGACTGTCCCAGAGTGTTCTAAAGAACAACTAGAGCGCTAACAGTCCTACTTATTACAAAGGTATAGCACACCTGGAGCCATCGTGATGGGAATAAAGTGGTAACTCTTAAAACATTTAATTTAAAAAGGAACAAAATGAGGGGGTATATTATGCAATAGAAGGTATTATTAGTGCTGCAGAAAGAAAAATTAGGGCACATTTTGAGTGACTTTTCAAATCCTCTTCTGTTTCATTAAAAAATTCTGACATGCAGTCTCCCAAAATGGCCACCAGAGACAAGAGCCCAAATGTAGCCCAAATATCACCCAGATGTAGCCCAAGTATAGCCCAATGACAGAATGTCCCAGAGTGTTCTAAAGAACAACTAGAGCGCTAACAGTCCTACTTATTACAAAGGTATGGCACACCTGAAGCCATCTTGATTGGAATAAAGTGGTAACTCTTAAAACATTTAATTTAAAAAGGAACAAAATGAGGGGGTATATTTTGCCATATGAATTATGATTAGTGCTGCAGAAAGAAAAATTAGGGCACATTTTGAGTGACTTCTCAAACCCTCTTCAATTTCATTAAAAAATTCTGACATACAGTCTCCCAAGATGGCCACCAGAGACAAAAGAGCCTAAATGTAGCCCAAATATCACCCAGATGTACCCCAAGTATAGCCCAATGACAGAATGTCCCAGAGTGTTCTAAAGAACAACTAGAGCGCTAACAGTCTTACTTATGACAAAAGTATGGCACACCAGAAGCCATCTTGATTGGAATGAAGTGGTAAGTCTGAAAACACTCAATTTAAAAAGGAACAACATGAGGGGGTTAATTTTGCCATAGAAAGTATGATTAGTGCTTCAGAAAGAAAAATTAGGGATCATTTTGAGTGACTTCTCAAATCCTCTTCTATTTCATTAAAAAAATTCTGACATGCAGACTGAAACATGCACTTTGAATACCAGCAGCAGACGTCCCTGGTGAGCAGTAGCTTTACTACAGTGATCTAATGTGCAACTAGAGTGCTAACATTCAGAATTTATGGCAAATGTGTGACACATCTGAATGCCTTCTTGATGGAACCAAAGTAAACAAGCATTGAAAATGCAATAGATCTCGCCCTCGTTTAAGTTAAAGCCATTCTGTTTGTAATGAGGTGGCTTTTTAGCTTTGCTTTTATTAGTGTTTTTTCAACTTTCATGTAAATAACATGCATCTGTATGCATATAAGTATATGTATGCATGCATTTATGTTTGTATTTATATAGATGTACAGATGATATATGTTTATATATGTATGTATATATATATATTCACTGAAAAAACCATAGGCTATAGACCATATATAGTTAGGAATTAGCATTTACAAAACCTTGAAAATTCACCGAAAAAACCATAGGTTATAGACCATATATAGTTAGGAATTAGCATTTACAAAACCTTGAAAATTCACTGAAAAAACCATAGGTTATAGACCATATATAGTTAGGAATTCGCATTTACAAAACCTTATTTTACTCACACAAAACCATTGAAATTCCATATATAGTTAGTTGCACTAACTATATATCGCGCATCCGCAATCCACTGCTGATGATGTCACATATTACATCATTCATGACATGGTCAGTGACATCACTGATGACATCACTTATGACAACATCCAGTGACTGTATGTTTCTGTAAAGTTAAAATATGTCTTACATATTGAAGAATGAGTGGATGTATAAGTGTCTGGATGAAGGATTTAGTAGGTGCATGACTGACTGTATGAGTGAGTGATTAAATGTGTCTCACTGAGTGCATGGGTTAGTGACTAAACTGTCTTAATTTGTGCATCATTATGTCTGTTGTTCTGTAAACTGTTGCATGTGTTGATAAGTAGCTATATGAGTAACTATATGGGTTATTGATTGGTTGCCCAAGTATTTGTATGGGAGACTGAGTGTGTGTGTGGGTGGCTGGGAGGTGTATGACTCTGTGCATAGATGTGTGAGCAGTTGATTCACTAGATGTATGGTTTCAAAAGTGCATGTGGAAACAGCTGTATGGGCGGTTGACTGTGTGCATGAGTGTATTGGTGAGTGAATGGATATCTCAGTGCTACATGTCAAAGTAAGTACATATGTAAAACACAGTACATGTGAGAGTTGACATATATAAATAACTGTGCATAAGAGCCAGTGAATGTGTGAGTGGCTGTATGGATCATTGTGAACTTGTATCAGGGATTGTATAAGAGAGTAAATATGTGTTAGTATATGTTTGAATAAGTAAAGTTTGTATAACTGTATAGTTGAGGAAATGGAGGTGTGATTGATTCTTTGCATGACTGACTAGGTGTGTGAGTAACTCCATGGATGAGTGACAGTCTGTGAGTGTCTGTTTACACTGATTGTATCTAAGGTTATATTAGAGTCTGAAGAGGTTCATCGTATTATCACATGAATGATATCATCAGTGATGTGATCAGTAATGTCAAATGAGATGCCATCAGTGATGTCATCAGTGATGTCATTTGAGATGTCATCAGTGATGTCATTTGAGATGTCATCAGTGATGTCATCAGTGATGTCACTGACCATGTCATGAATGATGTAATATGTGACATCATCAGCAGTGGATTGCGGGTGCGCGATATATAGTTAGTGCAACTAACTATATATGGAATTTCAATGGTTTTGTGTGAGTAAAATAAGGTTTTGTAAATGCGAATTCCTAACTATATATGGTCTATAACCTATGGTTTTTTCAGTGAATATATATATATACATATATTTCAGAACAAATGCCCCAAGCATATGAAGAGCAACTCGACCTCTCTCATGCTCTCCAGCAGTATTGTGCAGCTCGCCAATATTTTCCCTCTGTTTCAGATTAGCCGACGCGTTTCAAGGCACTGTGGCCCCTTCTTCCTGGGCAGCTCATAAACACCATTACAGCCTGCAAAGTTTCTTTGTCCGATTTTTATTTTGCATCACGTGTCCCTGCAGCAGCCACTCCCAAACGTGATGCTGCAATACCTCCTGGGACATGTATGAACGACATTACAGGCAAAACTGTGTTTTTTTTTGTCAGTTCAATGCATGTTTTTCGGTTTGAGCACATTATTGTCCTTAAGTAGGATGAGGGGTCTTCATTAGCGAGTTTCGTTTATGTGCGGAGAAAGGTGCTTTAAAAGTTGAAAAGTTCAGCTCTCAGCCTCTCCTTTTGTGGTCGGAGATGGTGCCTCTTCCACGGCAGGGACCGGCCGTGCTGTAAGATTTCAGAACAAATGCCCCAAGCATATGAAGAGCAACTCGACCTCTCTCATGCTCTCCAGCAGTATTGTGCGGCTCGCCAATATTTTCCCTCTGTTTCAGATTAGCCGACGCGTTTCAAGGCACTGTGGCCCCTTCTTCCTGGGCAGCTCATAAACACCATTACAGCCTGCAAAGTTTCTTTGTCCGATTTTTATTTTGCATCACGTGTCCCTGCAGCAGCCACTCCCAAACGTGATGCTGCAATACCTCCTGGGACATGTATGCACGACATTACAGGCAAAACTGTGATTTTTTTTGTCAGTTCAATGCATGTTTTTCGGTTTGAGCACATTATTGTCCTTAAGTAGGATGAGGCGTCTTCATTAGCGAGTTTCGTTTATGTGCGGAGAAAGGTGCTTTAAAAGTTGAAAAGTTCAGCTCTCAGCCTCTCCTTTTGTGGTCGGAGATGGTGCCTCTTCCACGGCAGGGACCGGCCGTGTTGTAAGATTTCAGAACAAATGCTCCAAGCATATGAAGAGCAACTCGACCTCTCTCATGCTCTCCAGCAGTATTGTGCAGCTCGCCAATATTTTCCCTCTGTTTCAGATTAGCCGACGCGTTTCAAGGCACTGTGGCCCCTTCTTACTGAGCAGCTCATAAACACCATTACAGCCTGCAAAGTTTCTTTGTCCGATTTTTATTTTGCATCACATGTCCCTGCAGCAGCCACTGCAAACGTGATGCTGCAATACCTCCTGGGACATGTATGCACGACATTACAGGCAAAACTTTGGTTTTTTTTGTCAGTTCAATGCATGTTTTTCGGTTTGAGCACATTATTGTCCTTAAGTAGGATGAGGGGTCTTCATTAGCGAGTTTCGTTTATGTGCGGAGAAAGGTGCTTTAAAAGTTGAAAAGTTCAGCTCTCAGCCTCTCCTTTTGTGGTCGGAGATGGTGCCTCTTCCACGGCAGGGACCGGCCGTGTTGTAAGATTTCAGAACAAATGCCCCAAGCATATGAAGAGCAACTCGACCTCTCTCATGCTCTCCAGCAGTATTGTGCAGCTCGCCAATATTTTCCCTCTGTTTCAGATTAGCCGACGCGTTTCAAGGCACTGTGGCACCTTCTTCCTGGGCAGCTCATAAACACCATTACAGCCTGCAAAGTTTCTTTGTCCGATTTTTATTTTGCATCATGTGTCCCTGCAGCAGCCACTCCCAAATGTGATGCTGCAATACCTCCTGGGACATGTATGCACGACATTACAGGCAAAACTGTGGTTTTTTTTGTCAGTTTAATGCATGTTTTTCGGTTTGAGCACATTATTGTCCTTAAGTAGGATGAGGGGTCTTCATTAGCGAGTTTCGTTTATGTGCGGAGAAAGGTGCTTTAAAAGTTGAAAAGTTCAGCTCTCAGCCTCTCCTTTTGTGGTCGGAGATGGTGCCTCTTCCACGGCAGGGACCGGCCGTGCTGTAAGATTTCAGAACAAATGCCCCAAGCATATGAAGAGCAACTCGACCTCTCTCATGCTCTCCAGCAGTATTGTGCAGCTCGCCAATATTTTCCCTCTGTTTCAGATTAGCCGACGCGTTTCGAGGCACTGTGGCCCCTTCTTCCTGGGCAGCTCATAAACACCATTACAGCCTGCAAAGTTTCTTTGTCCGATTTTTATTTTGCATCACGTGTCCCTGCAGCAGCCACTCCCAAACGTGATGCTGCAATACCTCCTGGGACATGTATGCACGACATTACAGGCAAAACTGTGTTTTTGTTTGTCAGTTCAATGCATGTTTTTCGGTTTGAGCACATTATTGTCCTTAAGTAGGATGAGGGGTCTTTATTAGCGAGTTTCGTTTATGTGTGGAGAAAGGTGCTTTAAAAGTTGAAAAGTTCAGCTCTCAGCCTCTCCTTTTGTGGTCGGAGATGGTGCCTCTTCCACGGCAGGCACGGTGAGTGCAAGGAATTAGTTCCCCCTCTTCAAACATGCGCGGGGGCTGCGTTGCAGAGAGGTGTAAAAAGGGGCGTGGCTTCATTACACCTCTCTGGAATGCAGTCCCCTGGCGCATACTGGAGATTCCTGGTGGGCTTTCAGGTCTTACATAGTTAGGAATTAGCATTAAAAAAACCTTTGAAATTCATTGAAAAAACCATAGGTTTCAGGCCTTATATAGTTAGGAATTAGCATTTAAAAAACCTTTGAAATTCACTCAAAAAACTATACGTTTTAGGGGTGTTATAGTTAGCTGGACATTTCACTCATACAAAACCATTGGAATTGCTCCTATATAGTTAGTTGTACTAACTATATTTCACGCACCCGCAATCCACTGCTGATGATGTCACATATTACATCATTCATGACAAGGTCAGTGACATCACTGATGACATCTCAAATGACATCACTGATGACATCACTGATGACATCATCCACGTGACAATCACATACACCTTTTCATACACTAGTAAAATCTTTCATCACTCTTTGTAAAATACAGAGTATGATATTTTAATCCATTGTTACAGCAATACAAGTATCTAAAAACCCACTCAGTGATTCATAGATGTATACACACATCTAATCACTTACCTGTAGATTCATTCATACATGCTGTCAATGAACCATAGAACACTATCAAAAATACTTATAGACCTAAATCGGCATTACACACCAGCACACATCCTATTCACATATGAAGTCATCCTACTCACTTATGCAAACAATGGGTCATACTTACATATTTACTTAGCTACACACTTATACAAACACAACTTCATCTATTCATTTAGATAGTAAGTCATACTTAGTGAATTATACAATCATTATTACAAGTATAAAGTTATCCATACAGTCACTCACACAATCATTGAGTCTTATGTATACTTATTTATATACAACAACTGACACATACACTGCCTTTTATTTTTCTAGTTTGTTGGACATGTACCATTGAGAAATATATTTGCTCATCACCACACCCATAAAGATATTCACTCACCCAAACAACTGATAGAACATGTAGTTTTAACTTCATATATCTACTGAATCAACTATTCACACATCTTTGGGCAGTCACACACCCCCCACCGAACCACACACACATTCACTCTCCCATACAAATACTCAGTTAACTAATCAATAACTAATGTAGACTTTCACATAGCTAGTAACCTGTTTACACAACAACTGACAAAGTGATACAGATATTCACACAGTTTAGTCACTATCCACTATATTTAGTGAGACACTATAAATTGGTCAAGTAAACAGTCAATTACACTGCTACTAAATCCTCCTTCCAAAAATTTATTTTTATATATCCACTCATTCTTCAATGCAAATTGCTATATATATATATAAAGCATATTTAAATAACGAAGCAAACCACATTCACTGGATGATGTCATCAGTGATGTTATCAGTGATGTCATTTGAGATGTCATCAGTGATGTCACTGACCATGTCATGAATGATGTAATATGTGACATCATCAGCAGTGGATTGCGGGTGCGCGAAACATAGTTAGTACAACTAACTATATAGGAGCAGTTTCAATGGTTTTGTATGAGCGGATTGTCCAGCTAACAATCACACCCCTAAAACTTTTAGTTTTTTGAGTGAATATATATACATATATATATATATATATATATATATATATATATATATATATATATATATATATATATATATATATATATATATTACCTACTGGCTGTCGCCAGTAGGTAGTTATAGTTAGGATTGTTTTCCATAGGAAATCCGCAACATTCTATTGGGAATAACTTTGGTGCCTGGAAAAACCAAGATGGCGGATTGAAGGTGCCGTCGGGTGCAGCCTGAGAACGCCGCTCCCATCACCTCATAGATAACTAACTAACGTATGCTTTTTATCTCAATGGGCGGAAAGCTATCGGAAAGCTAACGGAGCGGAAAGCAACGGAACGATTCACTGAGACTTGTCACGGACTGCACGAGCCTCAGAGAGCGCAGGAGGGCTGGATGCGGATACTGCTTGTGGGCGGCTGCAGCTGCGGCGGTGTCCGCGAACGAGGAGCGGAGACAGGCTGCGCACGCTGGGCTCGCTGGACCCTGCTGACTTGGCTTGGCTCCGCGGGTCCAGGATCAAGGGGAATCATCGGAATCGCCGATGCCAGGAGCGTAGCCAGCTGTTTGGACAAGAGGGATTTGAGCGCAGCGGAGAGCACTACTGACTCGGAGGCAGGGAGTACTGACATGGCTCCCAAGACCCATGCGAGGAGCACCAGGACAACGAAAGGAGCAGGAAACTCCGAGGAGATTGCCGCCTCAGCTGCAGTCAATGGGGTAGCAGAGAAGAAGGCGGCGGCGGCGGCAGCTAAAACTAAAACTCCAGCTAAGTCTCACGGAACAGAAGTGGTGATTACCGCTGTCAATGCTGTTAAGAATTTGCTCAATACCGGGAGCCAGGAGAAAGCAGCAAACGTGGCTGGTAAGCAACAATCATTGCGATCATTAATGCTAATTGCTAGCAATAAAGATAACGCTGCCAAAGATAAAGGAGTTAAGATAGCTGTAAATCCAGCACCTGCAGGGGGCAGTATTGAGACTGAGCAGATAATAACTGAGAATGGGGACACTGATACAGATTTGAGGAGGGATCTCCAGAGGGCTTCAGGAAAGGAGGGCTGTGTAACTGAGTCTGTAACCGAGACTGTGACTGAGACTGAGACTGTGATGGTGATACAAGACAATACAGTTGCTCTAAAGGATATTGATATGGATAAAGAGAAAGATACGGATATTGATGAGGGAGCAGCCGAGCTGATGTCACATGTGCACGCATTGGCACAAACCACAGTCTCTGACATTAGAAGGGACTCCACTGGTGTCGGCCTGACCCAGATGAGCTGCGCAGTTACACCAGTCGAGGCAACCGATACTCAAAACTTAGCCCCAGCTACTAGAACCTCCATAGACAAGGTAGAAGAGAGCAACGGAACACTAGTAGAGTCGAATGATGAATATGAGGAATTAATTGATGAGGCGGAGGATAATATGGAGAGCTCTCCACTGGACAACTGGAAAATAGTGACACGGAAAAAAGGAAGAGGGAAAGCTAAAAATAAAATAAGGTGCAAGAAAAATACTAATCAATCTACTCTTTCCTCTACAATAAATCAGGCTAATAACCGTGGAAAACCTATTATTGATGATAGTCCATTACGTAAGTGGATGAAAGCTAAGGGAGGTGTAAAAACAATGGCTTTACGCTTATCAGGCAATAGTTCCATGGGGCCTTCAACTTCGCTGTTAACTAATCAAGATATTCAGGATATCCAAGATATCGAGGCTGATGATCCGTCCACCTCTACAAACCAAATGATAGTAGCCGATCCTAAAGGAGTACAAGATATACAACTAGGCTCTACTTTAAGGGAGGATAGTAGTGAGACGGCCCTAAATGGGAACGAAATTTTTGCCACAACAGAGGAAGAAGCTGATCAGGCCTTGCATTTCACGAAGGAATTACACCAGGGAGTCTCCTCCTTGGAGACCCCTTCTATGGCTCTAATTTTGCATATGCTGACCGAACAGAGACAAGAGGCACAACAGCATTTCTCACAACTAAAGGAGGATAACTCTAAAATTCAGTCATACTTGCTGGAAGTCAATGGCAAAATGAATAAAGTAACCCAAGAAGTGGAGGTACTTCAGCAACGGGTGGCACAAATTGAGGAGACTTCGACCAAGTACAATCAAAAAAGTACTGGACACGAGGAAGAAATCCGGGCCTTACAATCCAAGATGGAGGATTTGGAAAATAGGCAAAGAAGGCAGAACCTCAGACTTTTTGGGATCCCGGAGGGGGCTGAAGGGGCGGACCCCAGGGCCTATATAGTCAGACTATGCCAACGTGCCTTCCCAGATCTCGCGGACTGGGACTGGGATTCTCAGATTCAAAGAGCCCACAGGCTGCCTTTAGCTAATAGAAACAGAGACAATAAGTTTCCTCGTCCTTTTTTGATTTATTTTGGAAATTTTCTGTTGAGACAAGCTGTTTCCTTAAAAGCTAAACCTAACTCTCCGATTACTACGGAAGATGTGACTTTCTTTGTTCGCTCAGACCTGTGTAAATCTACTATGGAGAGACGATGGAATCTGCGCCAACTAATTGACTCTTTCAAGACTGCAGGGGCTCAGGTTTTCCTCCAAGAGCCTGCATGCTTAAAGGTTATAAAAGCCGGGCATACGTACTACCTCAATCAGGTCAAGGAGGCAGAAACTGTGTTAGATAAGCTTACTAAAGCGTAAGCGACATAACACTATACCTCAGGGAATGGTTAGTGGAAAGGGTTTGATTAATCTGACAAGCTTAAAGGATAAAATTGAGAATAAGGGATTTAAGATATGCTAAACTTAGTAAAAATGGCATACTTAATGAGGGTGGTGGAAAGTGGCGGGTGGTTGCACCGCTGAGAGGCTGCCCTACCAAAAGGCAGCAGGTATAAAGGGGGGGTGTTTTTCTTTGGTACGGGGGGGGGGAAAGGAGGGGGGGGAAAACAAAAATGACAAGACAAGCCAGGGCGAAGCTATAATGTACTTAACAAGAAAGAGAGCCTTATGGAGAAATAAGAAAAGGGAAGCGGCTTTTGATTTATTGTATATAAAATGACGTACTGCAGGTGTCTTGCCTGGAACGTATCTGGTCTGAACAATAAGACTAAAAGAAATTTAATCTATCAAGAACTTAAAATGTATGATGCACAGATAGTAATGCTTACAGAAACCCATATATGTTATAAAGATAAAAAATTGTTGAGTCAATTAGGATACGATTTGGTGACTTGCACGACTTTAAATGTTTCAATAAGAGGTGTGGCTATCTTAAAGAAAAGATATTGGCAAGGGGAAGTTGTTAAAACAGCAGCAGATAAGGGAGGGCGTTGGGCAATAATGCAAATAAGACTGGAGGGCACTTTATATGTTTTTTGTTCAGTGTATGGCCCCAACAAAGATGAGCCACGGTTATTTGATTGGTTGAATATTGAATTATTATCTTGGTCAGGAGAACTTATCCTAATGGGAGATTTTAACTGTGTTATGAATTACCAACAGGATACAACTAAAAAAGGAGTAGGGCTACGTATGCGACAAACAAGAGCAGCAATACTGGAACTAGCTAAAATACACAATATAAAAGACATTTGGCGTAGCTTATATCCAGGTCTGCCTGGATTTACGTACTACTCTGCTCCTCATAAACTCTGCTCTAGGATTGATCTAGCTTGGGCCTCAGACGAATTATTGAGGAGAGGAGATATGAAGGTCATGCCAAAAATTTCATCGGACCACAATCCTATAATATTTATATTTGATTCGGCCTTAGGCATAAAAAAAAGACGCACTTTTTCTTTTCCAAGGTACTTACTTTCAGATGAGGTCTTTGTAACCATGCTTAAAAAACAGATAGAGGAGTTCATTACATTTAATAAAGATACTGCTAGTGTGCTGTCAGTTTGGGATGCCTGTAAGGCCTTTATTAGAGGAACAACTCAACAATATATATTTAAACAAAATGCAACAAGGAAAAGAGAAACAAAGTTAATGACGGATAATATTTCACATATTGAAAAACTACTGGCAGACAAGCTCAGAGATGGGGATCGGAATAGCAGAGACATATCACTTTTGGAAAGTAGACTTATAAATATACGCACAGGCATGAAAAGCGCTTTTAAGGAAAAAAACAGTGGCAAGATACTTAAATATAGATTATCACAGTATGAATCTGGAGATCGAATAGGAAAGCTCTTGACATACAAAGTAGCTGAAGACCAAGCTTCTACATTAATTAAAGCTATAAAAGGCCCTAATGGTATTATCTATACACAGCCTGGAGATAAAATGGAGCAATTTGCTTCATACTACGAAGCACTATACACTCCTGAGAGTAGGGCTAGGCCAGAGCAGATCCAATCTTACTTAAATGATAATCTTTCTCTGGGACACTTTTTAGATCAGGAGATTTTGGATAACTTAGAACTTAATTATACATTAGAAGAATTACGCTTAGCGGTGTTCTCGCTCCCTTCTAATAAAGCGGCAGGGGAGGACACGATTCCGATTGAATTATATAAGATCTGCGCCGAAGAGCTACTCCCTCTGCTCTGCTTAGTGGTGAACTCTATAGGCACATCTGGCAAGGCTCCGGAATCTTGGAAAACGGCGAAGATTATGTTTTTTAAAAAAAAAAATAAACCTCCATTGGAATGCGGGTCATATCGGCCTATTTCTTTAATAAACGCCGATGCTAAGGCCTATTCTAAACTGATATCAAGGCGATTGGCGTCTATTATGCCGCAATTAGTTAATGATCAACAACATGGCTTCATAGAGGGAAGGGATACTACCGCCCACATTAATATGGCGATTACGGCATTTGATATTGCTGCAACTAATCTCACCCCACTCGGTATGATATTATTGGATGCAGAAAAAGCATTTGACCGAGTGGGGTGGGATTATTTGTGGAAAGTGCTAATGCAATACGGGTTTAAGGATCGCTTCCTTAGAGGTATACAGGCGATATACAGAGATCCTAATGCTAAAATCAGTTACGCGGGAGCACTTTCCTCAACTTTCGCTATATCTAGGGGGACTCGACAGGGATGTCCACTTTCACCCCTGCTGTTCGCCCTCTCGATGGAGCCTTTTATAAATGCCCTGCAGAACCAAGAGAAGATAACTCCGGTAGAGCATGAACATAAAATTCTTAAAATCACTGCATATGCCGATGATCTAGCCATATTTACCACTAATGTTATAGACGCTCTAGCAGGAATTACAGAAGAAGCGGAAAAGTTTGGAGTTATTTCCGGTTACAAATTAAACTTTAATAAAACTCAAACCATTATGAACTACTAAGCTAATCAATCTGTTACTGGGCTTTGCAACTCTGCTGTTTACTTAGGGGTGACAATATCTTCTAAAATAAATGAAATAATTAAACTGAATTACGAACCTTTACTTAAACAAGTTACGCTGATGCTTAAAAAATGGCACAAAATTCCGATGAATATTTTGGGAAGAATTAATTTGATAAAAATGAATATTTTGCCCAAGTTTTTATATCTCTTTCGTTCTATTCCCCTTCGAGTTAATAATATTTTTTTTAAGAAGCTGGAAGGAACTTGCAGCAGCTTTATTTGGAGCTATAAAAAACCTAGGAGGTCAATAGCGATACTAAAACTACCTTTAGAGAAGGGTGGATTAGATTTTCCGGACTTTAAGTCTTATTATTTTGCATCTTTTATAGGGCGTTTTAGGAGTCTATTAAATAAAAATAAAACCTTTTTTTTTCATCAATTTATGTTAGGTAGAAACTCATCTCAATTTCTAACAAGAATACAAGACCCGAACTTCTTCAAACGAGTTAAATTCAAGACAGCAAGGGACGTGGTAGGGTTGTTTAAGTTAGTCATGAAGTTTTGTGACACTTCTTTTTTTCACTCTGATTTACCATTATGGGATAACCCAGGGCTACCAGGTATTTTTAATGATAGAATTGGGAGAGAATGGGCCGATTATGGGATCAAGAGATTGGGAGACCTATATGGCCATGAGGGGTTTCTACAGTTTTCTACTTTACAATTAATTTACTCGCTACCATGTGAAATGGCACTTAAATACTTGCAAGTAAGGGACTATCTTATACGGAAAATGAACTTAAAAAAAATTACTAGCTCGGATATTTGGGAAGTTTTGTATAGCTCTAAGGAGAAATCTATAATAAGCAGAGGATATAAACATTTAACCCAGCATAATTCGGATGACTGTCCCAGACTCTCTCAAAAATGGACGCTTGAATTGGGAACTAATGTGACTCCCGAGAATATCTCAAAGGCTTTCACAACTCTTAACAAAATAACATATTCCTCTAGTTTGAAACTTCAACTATATAGAACGGTCAGCCAACTTTATCACACCCCACAGAAAATTTCTAAATGGTCACAAAATAACGAACGTACCAAATGCCCTAAATGCGATCTGCAAGCAGCTGATCTTATTCATATGATCTTTTCTTGCCCAGCACTTAACTTGTTCTGGCGAGAAATAGAAACTACATTATGTGAAAAACAACTGATCAGCTCCCCACTTACCTCATCTATGGTTTTACTTTATATACATGAGAGGGGCCATGATAATAGAAGCTGGCTAGACATAGCGATTTCTTGTGCTAGACTGGTAGTAGCTAGAGCCTGGATCTCACCAAATCCACCTCAGAGGACGGAATGGCTAATACTACTTCATGAAATATACACAATGGAGAAGGCCCTTGCTAAGAATAGGAGCCGGAAAACGGTAGATAGAATTGAAAAGATTTGGGCTAACTTTGTATAAATATTTAGTGTTTTTCTTTCCTTGCTTTTTATTTTCTTATAAATGTCTTTTTGTTCGGTAAAGTTGTAACATCTAAAGACTGCTGATCTTACTAATTTATGGATATTTTCCCTGATGTCACTTTAAAGTTTGTTATATTTGTATTTTATTTTTTCTTTTCTCTTCTGAATTGCAATGTCTCTTTGCTTGTGACTTGTCTGTCAAATAAAAAAGTTAAAAAAAAAAAAAAGGGAATAACTTTGGTGCCGGTTGAGGAATCTGCCTGTAATTTTCCTTAAATTTGCCTCGCTGCACTCCGCTCCTTCCCTGAAAGTGTGGGGGGGGATTTTGTCAAGCGGGGGCCGAGATAAAAGGGGGGTCCTAAAACGTGTTTTCCCCATGTTAATTTCCATAGGGCGGTTAGACTCGCTTTTAGCCCGAACAGCTGAATGGATTTTCACAAAACTTGGCAAAATTGGAGGGACTGGTAGCCCGATGTGCCTTTGCTATGTCTCAAGATATGTGCTCCAGTGGATTTTGAGTAATTTAGGTTAAAAAAAAATATATATCTATAAGCGCGCCCCGGTAGGCGCTCCGGGGCGCGCTCCAGCGCGCTACGCGAGCGGAAAGCAGATTGGCTCTCGGGTGTCTGTCAACATTCCAAACAGTCCAGAGCGGCCGCCAATCTTGTGTCTCGGTAGGATCGAGACACAAGAGGTGGCAAAAACAAAGGGGGAAATGACCAAAAGGGGGCAGGGTAGACCTCCCCTGACCCCCTAGGTTTGATGTGGGGGCCATAAAAGGGCTCCGCTGGGGGGAAAAAAAAAAAAAAAAAAAATTCGATTTGCGCGGGGGGAGCGCCCGGTACGCGCACCGCGGAGCGTACCCGGGAGCGCACCATGGGGAAAAAAGAATGACAGAGTTTTTTAAAAATGTAGCATTTTTTTATAAATTTGAGGTAGTTCTAAAAAGAACTTTTTTTATTCTTTTTATTGTTTTAATTTTTTTTTATTTTTTTGGGAAGATTTTTTATTTTTTTGGGCTTTTATGAACAAGTTTATATTTTTTTTGTAATTTTTATGGGGACAAACAAAAAACAGGGAATTGTAAACGGCTCAACTGGAGCAAAAAAAACCAGGAAAAAAATAAGGTTCGTTTTTGCACTTGTGGCTGTCTCCAGCACGGTTAATCAGTTTAATAATTTGCTCTCCATAGCAAATCGTAGTCCCGCAAAATTTACAAACTATTTTAAAATCTCCAAACTGGGGTTGGATATTTGGGACCATCTCCCTTGTCTCTGGACCTGATGGAGTGGGTTGTTTACTTTGGGAGGTGCTGGGAGAAGATTGGGGAGGGTTTCTGGTCAGTTCTCTGACCTCTGCCGCAGCATAGTTGTTTGGGTGCCGGCGTTGCATGTGGCGAATCATAGTATTGTTGCCAAAAGAATACTTTTTGGCAGGGTTCCCCCTGGAAAGTACAGTGCCACAGATCAGACATGTAACTTTTGGAGCATTAACTTTCTTTAGGCCTCTTGGGATTTTAAAAATGTCCCAGACAATGTGCTCCTTTGGCTTATAGGGGTATTATCTTCAGGCAGGAACCGCCTCTCCTCCTCCTCCTCCTCTTCTTCTTCTCCACCACTGTGGTGTTGTGGTGGTCCTTGTAGTGGTGGTGGTGGTGGTTGAGATGCTCCTGCTGTTGCTGCTATGTAGCCATTTCTCAGTACAAATAGGTCTGCAAACAGGTCTTCCTCAGTTAAAGTACAAAGTGAGAATGAGGAAAAAAGGTGGGGGCTTTCATCATTTGGAAAAAAAAACTGTTCTGAACAAATGAAAAGTGTTATTTTCAGGTCACATGAGCCGACGCGCTTACGCTACGCGCCCCGGGACGCTTACGTAGCGCGATCGTATGCGCTCGGGTGCTTCCGGGTGCGCTTACGCCGTGTGTATCACGCGGACGCGGCTACGCGATACGTCACGATGATGTTTTCGTTCGTGGCACTAGCGCAAACGGGAGCGCTCCAGGGCAAGAAAATAAATAAATAAATAAATAAATGAAGATATACATAAAATAAATAGTATTACATAAATATACAATATAGGATTCATTATAAAAAATATTATATTTGATAGCAATAGAAATTTGCTATTAAAAAACCTTTGAAATTCACTGAACAAAACATAGGTTTGAGGCACTATATATAGTTAGGAATTAACATTTACAAAACCTATGAAATTCACAGAAAATAAACCATAGGTTTCACACCAGTTATAGTTAGGAATTAGCATTTAAAAAACCTATTAAATTCACTGAATAAACCATAGGTTTGAAACCAGTTATAGTTAGCTGGAAATTTTACTGACATAAAACCATTGAAATTCCCACGTTATAGTTAGTTGGACTCACTATAACTTGCGCGCCTGCAATGCACTGCTGATGACGTCACATATTACATTACTGGTCAGTGACATCACTCATGACATCACTGATGACACCATCCTTGTGACAGAGTGACAGTTCTCCTTTCAGTGTAATGTAACCCTTGAAACACATATTCAAAAATAGAAACTAACATTTTCAAAAATATAGAGATACCCATACCAGTTACAACAACCAATTCAGTAATACCACCATCTATATACACATCCACTCATTCACCAACAGTTCTATATAGTCACTCATACATATATTCACTCATCATATGTAGTGAAACACCTATACATCCTGTTACACACCGACAGTCATCCAAAAGTTACTCACACACATAATCACACATGCAAATAAACTATTGAACAACCATTCATTTGCATATACAGCCATACACACACTACCACCTTACTTCTAAGGAAACTTACACATACTTACTCTCTTAAACAATCACTTATAGAAACACATAATTATTTAAACAAGAACTCTTTCAATCTCTCACTCTCACATATACTCACTTATATACATCAATACTCACATATACTAGATTAAAACATATGTAGTTACTGATATATATATATAATCCTAACTATATATACCTACTGGCGACCGCCAGTAGGTAATATATATATATATATATATATATATATATATATATATATATATATATATATATATATATATATATATATATATATATATATATATATATATATTCACTGAAAAAACCATAGGTTATAGACCATATATAGTTAGGGATTTGCATTTACAAAACCTTATTTTACTCGCATAAAACCATTGAAATTCGCATATATAGTTAGTTGCGCTAACTATATATCGCGCACCCGCAATCCACTGCTGATGATGTCACATATTACATCATTCATGACATGGTCAGTGACATCACTGATGACATCACTGATGACATCATCCAGTGACTGTGTGTTTCTGTAAAGTTAAAATATGTCTTACATATTGAAGAATGAGTGGATGTATAAGTGTCTGGATGAAGGATTTAGTGGGTGCGTGACTGACTGTATGAGAGAGTGATTAAATGTGTCTCACTGAGTGCATGGGTTAGTGACTAAACTATCTTAATTTGTGCATCATTATATCTGTTGTTCTATGAACTGCTGCATGTGTTGATCAGTAGCTATATGAGTAACTGTATGGGTTATTGATTGGTTGTCCAAGTATTTGTATGGGAGAGTGAGTGTGTGTGTGGGGGTGGCTGGGAGGTGTGTGACTCTGTGCATACATGTGTGAACAATTTATTCACTAAATCTATGGGTTCAAAACTGTATGTAGAAACAGCTGTATGGGTGGTTGACTGTGTACGAGTGTATTGGTGAGTGAATGGATATCCCAGTGCTACATGTCAAAGTAAGTACATATGTAAAACACAGTACATGTGAGAGTTCACATATATAAATTACTGTGCATAAGAGCCAGTGAATGTGTGAGTGGCTTTATGGATCATTGTGAACTTGTATCAGAGATTGTATAAAAGAGTAAATATGTGTTAGTATATGTTCGAATAAGTAAGGTGTGTATAACTGTATAGTTGAGGAAATGGAGGTGTGATTGATTCAGTGCATGACTGACTAGGTGTTGGAGTAACTCCATGGATGAGTGACAGTCTGTGAGTGTCTGTTTACTCTGAGTGTATCTAAGGTCATATTAGAGTCTGAAGAGGTTGATCGTATTATCACATGAATGATGTCATCAGTGATGTTGTCTGTGATGTCAAATGAGATGTCATCAGTGATGTCAAATGAGATGTCATCAGTGATGTCATCAGTGATGTCATTTGAGATGTCATCAGTGATGTCATTTGAGATGTCATCAGTGATGTCATCAGTGATGTCACTGACCATGTCATGAATGATGTAATATGTGACATCATCAGCAGTGGATTGCGGGTGCGCGATATATAGTTAGCGCAACTAACTATATATGCGAATTTCAATGGTTTTATGCGAGTAAAATAAGGTTTTGTAAATGCAAATCCCTAACTATATATGGTCTATAACCTATGGTTTTTTCAGTGAATTTCAATGGTTTTTTAATAGCAAATATCAAATGCTGTCAAATGTCAAGTACATGATAGGTAAAAACATTTTCGTGTTTATGCACACTGATGTGCTTTGAACGCTGCCCCCCTTCCCCCCCTCTTTTCTCTTAGCAGTACTCTCTCTTTGCAGATAGTGAAGGGTAGTTAATGCAGGCCTTTGCCCCCGTTGTAATCCGTCGTGCCTGCTTCTCTCTCTATTTGATTAATTGCTATCCAAGCATTTACTGTTTTAGAATTTGTTCTCTTTGGTTCATTCTGTATTTACAAACAAGCACAGAGTCGCAATACTCTGTTTAGTCTTTGCAGATAGTGAAAAATTGTTTAAAAAAACAAAAGGAATCGAGCAAAATCAGTAGGCCACTAATGGGATCTGTTTTTGACCTCGCTAAAATAGAAACATTAAGAACAACCCCTCATGAGAAATACGAAACTAGTAAGATGAACTTAGCTCCACACCATGATGGCTGCAAGACAGCTCGACTCTGCTGCCCACCCCACCCCACCCAAAATAACGACAAACCCTATGCAAATATTATAAATATATACAACACACCAGCAAAGTAACAGGGTAAAACATTTTATTAAATAACTATTTACATAACTATTTTATACTTTTTGTTGCCCGATCCGGCCAGCTCAATCGATCGAGCATGAAACTCATGCACTCTGATAGCAAGGGTTGCTGCTGATGCTATGCAGACCAAAACTGGTTTTCAGTTTGTACATTCTTCTAGATTTTTCCATCCAAGGTTGGTTGAGAGTTTGTAGAACGATGGCTTCAGATTTTCAACATACGGTGTGGTGGCGCGGACTGGGAGGGGGCGCTTGGCTCCTGCCCCCTCCCCAAGGAAGATTTTCATACGTGAGTGTACGTTCATGGTTTTGGTCCCTGAGTTGCTTCGATGTCACTGCCATGCTCAAATGGCATAAGTCCTGGATGTTGGGTGCCATAGTTCAGAGTTCTGAGCAGCGCTTGTAACACTGTCTGAAGCTTATTTGCACCTACTGCAGCTTCACTATTCTCAAAGTAAGTGAGGGCCGTTTGTGGACCTGACTGCATTGTTAAACAATGTGATGCGGTGCCTCCGTGAACCGCTTGACGGAGGCCCCCGAGGGGCGGTGAGATGGCACTTAGCTCCTGCCCCCTCCCCAAGTCGTGTTGCCCTGGTGTGGCCTGAGATCGCCCCCGACATAGGCGGCCGGTTCCCGGGGTCCGGCGGAACTTTTTGCCTTTTGATGACTCTTCCATTCTGGACCTTGTCCCACAATCCGTTTGACCTGAAGACACGCTGTAGTGGGGCGCCCCTTTACCGTTTCAGTTGCCATTCCGCCCGCTTTTGCTACACTGTGCCTCTTCCGCCATTCAGCTGTTTACCGCCCGCTCTTGCGACTACAGCGTCTCGCTCACCATGTAGTTGAGTTGCTTCCGCTCTTGCGATGCAACAATAGGCGGCTGCCACAGGACTCTCAAAATGGCGGCCGGCTCTTCAGATTTGGGCGTGGTCCACTAAAATGGCCCTGGGACACCTTGGAACTCGGACGCTTGTCTGCTAGGGCTTGGGTCCCATTCTCGAAAGCGTCCCCTCAGCCTTGAAGATTCTACAAAAGTCTTGGGGGCCCCCAACTCCCGCAGGCTTCTGGTGGGGAGCGGCTGCCATGATTGCTCGTGGAATGGCCACGACTGAGCTACGAGATGGTGGTGCTCTCATGCTGACGCCAGCTTCAGTCTGAAACATCCAGAAACACTGTAGACTACCAATTCGATCAGTTCCGGTAGCGCCCCAACATGACCCGGTAGAGAAGAACTTGCCCTCCCCTCTTTGACTGATGGTTCTTGTTGCCTGTCCCTTCTGTTGTCATTTAACAGAACTTTTTAGACTGCTGAAAGGGGTTGTGTTCCGAACGCTGGTTGGTGGAGACATTTTGACTATATTCTGGACCTACGTTGTCGCGTAATGCGTTATATGACACACCGCGTTAGCGCAGCCGGAAGTGCTCCGGTGCGCGAAGCGCAGCTTCCCGGAAGCGATCCGGGGCGCGGCGCGCAACGCGTAACGTAAGCATAACAGGTCATGTGACTTGTTAATAAAACTTTTCATTGGTTCATTTTACTTTTGTTATTTTAATGATGAAAGGCTTGGTCATATGACCTAAAAATTACGCTTTTTATTGGTTTCGAACATTATTTTTTCTTAAACATATATGTTATAATGTTCCAGGCTAATGTACTTTCCCGGAAAATTTACAACTATCCTGCAAGTAAAATATATTCCTTTTTCGAGAAAAAGGGCGTTTCTTCGTCCCATGACGGAGCCGTTGAGTAAAAGAGGCTCGGCCTGCTGTCTTAGTCGCCGATACGCCTGATTATCAGATTCTTATCGATCACTTTATGTTGCAGGAGTGGAAAACACAACTGCCCATGACCATTTATCTTTACTGCGTTCCTGCGTATTATACCTTTTATCCGTCATGCAATTGGACTGCTTTATTTCACTTGCATTTTACTGATTCGAAAACAGTGACTAAAATTAAAAACTTTACCAATGTAAATACTACTACCATGTTTTGTTTTAAAAACCTTTATTGTGAAAATGTCAGTATACAAATACGGGCCTATAACCACGTGGGCCGGCCACGGAGCAAACTGGAATCGTATATGATGAGGAGACATTTACATTGTAGAGGAACGTAACGAGCGGGCCATTAGGTTGCAAGAACTAAGGTGTCTAACAGTTGCGGAATCGGTGGACGTACATTTTGTAATTAAAATACGACAGGGACACTTTCAATAAAATTATCTAGATATACATTTGCGGGCAAGTACCATGGGTGACGTTAATTCGAACTTTCAATAGTACAGTAATCAATAACACATCAGAACTTAATATCAATAGGGATGTCGAAATATTCAATCAATTCTCGTCCCCGCCCGCCATGTGCTTCAAAACTGCATTTGTATCTCGTGATATCAAGGTTGTTCAACCAGTACACAACAAGGAGTTACGAGTCCCATTTATACCGGCGCCATTTTGGGCGAGGCCGGGCAGGTCCAGGATATAGTCAAAATGTCTCCACCAACCAGCGGCCAGACCAGAACCCCTTTCGGCCCTTTATGCTACAAGATGGTGTCTTCCATTCAGAAAATATTGTTGGCAGCATTTTGAAAGGAAAGATAAACAGCCGTTCTCCTAGTGAGTCTCACATTGTTACATTTAGGAAGAATGTTGAAGAGTAGTATGTTGAAAATCTGAAGCCATTGTTCTACAAACTCTCAACCAGCCTTGGATGGAAAAAAAAATCCTGAAGAATGTACAAACTGAAAACCAATTTTTGTCTGTATAGCATCAACAGCAACGCTTGACTCAGCTTTGTGTGAAGCCGCCATTTTGATTCAATCAATAGCGTCCCCCTGCACACATTCAGGGACCTGGTCGTGTCTTCAGGTCAAACGGATTGTGGGACAAGATGCAGAAAGGAAAAGGAAAAAAGTTCCGCCAGACCCCGGGAGCCGGCCGCCTATGTCATGGGCGATCTCAGGCCACACCAGGGCGATAGTGAAGTTGCAGCAGGTGCAAATAAGCTTCAGACAGTGTTACAAGCACTGCTCAGAACTCTCAACTATGACACCACCTCGGTGCCATCCGGATCTTGGCGCCTTGTGCTGGTTCCGGCCTATTCACACATCGGTCCGCTACTGACACCACCTCACAGGCCAACGGGGCACCCCACGCCGACTTTCAACGCAGCATTGTAGGATGGCCACACCAGAGCAGCAACTTGCTAAACACCACCTCGGTGCCATCCAAATCTCGGCGCGTTGTGCTGCCTTCGGCCTACTGTAGCCGCAAGTGCGGACGCAACTCAACTGGATAGCGAGTGAAACACCAAGGGGCGCCCCACTGCAGCCGAGGAGCCTCCATCTTGGGGGCGACGCACAGCATCACATTGCTTTCCAATGCAATCAGATCCTCAAACAGCCCCCACTGACAGACACGACCTCACAGGCCAACGGGGCGCCCCACGCCGACTTTCGGCGCAGCATTGTAGGATAGCCATACCAGTGTAGCAACTTGCTGGACACCACCTCGGTGCCATCCGGATCTCGGCGCGTTGTGCTGCCTTCGGCCTATTCGCACATCGGTCCGCTACTGACGCCGCCTCACGTGCCAACGGATTTTCTACGCTTTTTATAGCCCTATGCCGCATAACAGGTCATGTGACTTGTTTATAAAACTTTTCATTGGTTCATTTTACTTTTGGTTTCCTAATGATGGAAGGCTGGTCATATGACCTAAAAATAACACTTTTCATTGGTTTAGAACTTTTTTTTTTCCCAAACGATGAAAGCCCCACCTTGTTTCTGGATGTTTCAGACTGAAGCTGGCGTCAGCATGAAAGCACCACCATCTCGTGGCTCCGTCGTGGTCATTCCGCGAGCAATGATGGCAGCCGCTCCCCACCGGAAGCCTGCGGGAGTCGGGGCCCCCAAGACTTTTGTAGAATCTTCACGGCTGAGGGGACGCTTTCGAGAATGGGGTCCAAGACCTAGCAGACAAGCGTCCGAGTTCCAAGGTGTCCCAGGGCCATTTTAGTGGACCAGGCCCAAATCCGAAGAGCCGGCCGCCATTTTGAGAGTCCTGTGGCAGCCGCCTATCACTGAACCGCAAGAGTAGGCGCAACTCAGCTGAATGGCGGATTTTGGCACAGTGTACCAAAAGCGGGCGGAATGGCAACTGAAACGGTAAAGGGGCGCCCCACTACAGCACACGAGCCGCCACCTGGGGAGGCCCGTTCACGCCGCCTCCCCCCACCACACCCCCCCGGGGTGCCCCACGCCGTTTTTCGGAGCAGCATTATAGGATACAAAAACCAGTGCGGCAGTTTACTGGACATCACCTGGGTGCCATCCACATCTCAGCGCGTTCTGCTGCCTTGGAACTATTCGCACAACAGACCGCTACTGACAAGGCCTCCCCAGGGACGCCCCACGCCATTTTTCAGAGCTGCATTGTAGGATACCAAAAACCAGTGCGGCACCCAGGTGACATCACCTGGGTGCCGTCCAGAACTCAGCTCGTTGTGCTGCCTTGGGACTATTCGCACAAAACACAGCTACTGACCATTGTTGCTTCTTTTTTCAAAATTTTTTTTTAATGTGTTTACTGTTTTTGTTGCGTTGTATATATTTATAAGTTATTAAAGTTTTCTAATTCTACTACTTTGTTGGAGTGCTATATATTATTAATGTGACACATAATTGTAAAAACTTTGATGTACAAAGAGGCATCCCTGGAATCTTCCGCTTCAGGCTCGGTCCCACACACCCTCACAGTGAGAATCCCCTCCCCAAGCACAATACAGGATGGTTATCAGATAGTAGGAACCCGTATGGTGTGACGGATCTCATGGGGTGGGGGCCTTCATCTACTGTAACTCCTTTGAAGAGGGGTGATTCTTATACATGCCAACATTTCAGAAGAGCAAAGTGGGAGATTTTTTTTTAAAAAATCGGGAGAATGGGGCCTTGAATCGGGTTATTGTCATGTGTGGGCTTTGGAAGTGTGCTTCTGCAGGATCGGACATTTCAAACTCAAATGCACGTTCTTTTTCTTACCTTTCCGAAGCATGGAGCGCAATAGCAGGCAGAGAAAGGGTGATGCAAGTGTTGAACACTGCCTGGCCTGGCAAGTTGCTGGCAGTGCCCCCCCCACCCCCCACCCGCTCCTGAAACAGGGCACACACACCGCCGCCCCGAGTACTTCACAGATCTTTAAAAGACCATGCGCTTGTTAATGAGGCTTAAATGGTTTATCACCCCTTCTAGAGCCCCTGCATCAGCCCTCTGACGTTTCCTGGAAGAATTAGCACGTAACACAATACCAAGCCCTGTCAGCTGAAACCCCGAGGAATCGGGTTTTTGCTTGCAGGAATCGGGAGGCGGGAGACTAGCACTGAAATCGGTAGTCTCACGCCTGAATCGGGAGGGTTGGCATGTCTGGATTCTCTACAGCTGGGGCCATAAACTACATCCGCAGGGCTAGGTGATAGCCTGGGACCGGCCTGGACAATCGGACACAGGAAGAGGAGTGTCAGAGGGTGCGGTAGTGAATAGGGTGAAAGGGAGGTGTCGGGCGGGCACGGGGTGTGATTCTCAGGGAAAAGCAGCGCAGATGGGGGGAGGTTTATGGCCCATGCATGAGAGAGAGAGCGGGGGTGACCAGTGCGTGGGGGAGATGCTTGCGAGGGTGGGGAGCCGTGCTGAGAATCGACGGCGTGCAGAGAGTGGGTCTGGTCAAGGCATCTAAAATGGCTGCCGTGCAGGACAAAATTGTGGCATTGGAAAAAAGGCAAGATGGCGCAGACAATGTTTATCAATAAGGATTAATTTATAACAAAATATTTTATCGCAGTGACAAAATGGCGGTCAACACTTCCTGATTTCCATCGAATCGAACGTTAACAGACGTCACGCAGCAAAAAAAATAAAACGCTCACGCACAGCCGCTGGAAGACATGTATCAACATATATGAGCCTCCTCAGCCACCCTCAGAAAACATAAGGGATCAGGATACGTCTCCCGTACCCCCTTATACCTAGTAATTTAATTAAATCGAAACACAAAATGGCGAATTCCCGTTTTGCTACGAGTTTGCGGCCCGGTTCGCGATCCGGGAAGCGCTTCTACCGTGAAAAATCAAATTTTTTTTATTTTCCCCACGGGACCCTTTAATAACCACAACATCATTCCTAGGGGGTCAAGAGGGGTCTACCTTGCCCCCTTTCATTAAATTCCCCCTTCGTTTTTCACCTCTTCTTGTCTCCCGATCCTACCGAGAGACAAGATGGCGGCCGCACCGGACTGTTTAGAATGTTGACAGACACCGGAGAGCCAATCAGCATCGCTTCGCAAAGCTCCGTGACGCGAAAAGTACGCGATCTGGAGCGCTACCCGGGACGCTGTCACAGATATACAAATTTTTTAAAACGTTAATTTCTCAAAATCCACTGGAGCACATATATTGAGACCCAGCAAAGGCACATCGGGCTAACAGTCCCTACAATTTTGCCAAGTTTCGTGCAAATCCATTCAGCCGTTCGAGCTAAAAGTGAGGCCAAACGCCCTATGGAACTTAACATGGGAAAAACGCGTTTTGGGACCCCCCGTTTTTTTCTCGGCCCCCCCTTGACGAAACCCCCCCAAATTTTCAAGAGCTGCTCAGAAACAAAATGTGCCATTTTCCTGAAAATTTCAGTCGATTCTGTCCACAAACGCCAAAGTTATTAGACATAGAATTTTCAAAAGTTCCATAGAGAATTAATCCTAACTATATATACCTACTGGCGGTCGCCAGTAGGTATATATAGTTAGGATTTTTTTCCTATGGGATTTCTGAAAATTCTATGTCGAATAACTTTAGCGTTTGTGGACGGAATTGGCTGAAATTTTCAGGAAAATGGCACATTTTGTTTCTGAGCAGCCCCTGAAAATTTGGGGGGTTTCGTCAAGGGGGGCCGAGAAAAAAGGGGGGTCCCAAAACGTGTTTTTCCCATTCATTTTTCTATAGGGCGGTTGGAATCACTTTTAGCTCAAACGGCTGAATGGATTTACACGAAACTTGGCAAAATTGTAGATATGGTTTGCCCGACGTGCCTTTGCTATGTCTTAAAATATGTGCTCCAGTGGATTTCGAGAAATTAACGTTTTAGAAAACAGATATATCTGTGATAGCGTCCCGGTTAGCGCCCCGGTTCGTGTACCGGACGCGTAACGGAACTTCGTGAGGAGAAGCGGATTGACTCCCCGGTGACTGTGAACATTCTAAACAGTCCGGAGCGGCCGCCATCTTGTGTCTCGGTAGGATCGAGACACAAGATGTGGCAAAAACAAAGGGGGGAAATGAGCATAAGGGGGCAGAGTACATCCTCCCTGATGACCCCCTAGGTTTGATGAGGGGGCTTTAAAAGGGCCCCGCGGGGCAAAAAATAATAATTTGTATTATCTTTTTTTTGCGGGGGGAGCGCTCGGTACGCGCACCGGGAAGCGGTCCGGGGAGCGTAATATAGGGAAAATAGAATGAAAGAATGTTCAAATAATGTATGTATATTGATTGTTCTTTTTGTTGTATTTTTTTAATTTTTTTTTATTTAAGTACCAACATGTAGGTACCAATGCAGAGTCTAAAAATAAAAATACACTGTTTCCTTTGTAGATATCTTGCATGTTGTTTCAGAAGTTATTGTGGTATATGGAATTCATAGCATAGTATGTGAGGAAAGCAGAAAGAATATGGAGGCAGGAGATGAAAAAGAGATGTTAAATACACATTGGAGATAAAATAGTGGGAGAAAGGAAGTAACTATGAGCAAACTTACTATGTTACACAAAAAAGTTGCACAGTATATTTAAAGTCTGACTTTACATTATAATCAATTTGGTACTAGTTTAAAAAATACATAAAAAATGAATAATGTCTCGAACAATTTTTGAATTATTAAATATAAATTTATTTCTCAGATTCGTTTTCAAAATTTAAAAGAACTTCTAATATTTGATTGTCAGAAATGTCCTCATTTTCAATCAGGAAATCTACTGATTCTACACATTGAAGAAGTTCCTAGTCCTGTGATTCATCAAAGAATTCAGAGTCATTGGGTTCAATATCTGCATCTTTGTTGCTTTCCAGATCAATTTCGATGGTATTTTTTTGCTCTCCTTCCATTTTTGTGCTGTAATTTGAATTTTAAAAAAATATATCAGTAGAGATAGGGCACTGTTGGGTTTAAGTTCAGACAGGTAGTTTGGTTTTTTTAACAGTGATTTTATCTTTGGGCAGTGTATGGTATCAGACTGGAAGTAGAAATATAAAAAAGTGTATGTGATAAAGCCTAAGTACATTCATAATTATACAAGACAAGCCTAACTCCATCCATAACTATAACAGAGAAGTCTATCTTATTGTATAACTATTACAGAGGGATAGTATATAACTATCAGAAAATGTGTTCCTAATTAACTTAAAGTGCACAACATACTTCAGTTTTTAAAATAATATCTTACCTTTCAAAAAAAAGTTTAAGTTCTCAGTTGAAATGCACTTGAAATGTACTTCAGGAAGTAGTAGTCAAAATGGCTGTGTTTCCCTCTCTTTCTTTATATATATTCAGGTACATAACCAATCAAATGTCATGAAATAATAGAAGATAATGAAAGTAGCATTTTAATTGGTTGTCAATTCTAACACTTCATAAGTGTTTTTGTTAGGTAATTTAACTCAGGATATTTAGTCAGGCCTACAGCATAATTTTCTCAATGGAATTCCATCAAATTTGGGTAAATAGTAGGGACTGCTATGTAGTAGGGCCTATTCTATATTCGATGAAAGTGTCTCTAGTGGTTTTTCTGTAAATTACTTTCCCACCTTTTTTTAGCGAGCGCTCACCGGTGCGCGCCCCGGTACGCGAACCGGCAGCGTTACGGGAGTCCTCCATTTTGTGTATCGGTAGAATTGAGACACAAGATGGAGGACAAACAATGTTCGGAATGGGTAGAAGGGGGCACGGTAGACACTTTGTGACCCTCTAGGTTTTCTGAGGGGGGCTTAGGACGCTGATATATGCAAAAATAAAAAATAAAAATGTGAAAAATTTCGCGGGGGGGGAGCGCCCGGTACGCGCACCGGAAAGCGAACCGGGGAGCGTACTTTGGTAAAAAAAAAAAAGTTAGAAAAAGATAAACGTTTTGAATGATCAGAGGTATGGAAGCAATGAAAAGAGCTATTGGGTTCTGTGGCTAATTAAGGTACTTACAAGTAGGTTCCAATGCACAGTTTTAAATTCAGGAGGAATATTCTATTCCCCTCATCGGAGAAGTGCACACCATCTCCTCTGTAGATGTCTTTCATGTTGTAACGCAAGTTATTGTTGTATATTAAACCCATTGTAAATTCTTTTATGTAAGCAGAAACAGATTTATTCACATGTTTCCGTGTTTTCTCAAATTGTGGAAAAAAATGGTTGGACCACTTCCATTTCTGTCATTGGCATATATTAGAATATACCAAGGCAGTTTGGGGAAAAAGTGTCATCAATTGATGAAAGGTGTCCTTTAAAAGCATTTCCAGACCAACCCCAGTATAGTCCCAAAATCAATTCCACCACAGTGCACTATTAAGAGGTTATTGTGTTTCCTCTTTTATGTTTCCAAATTCTTCATTGCAGGATTAATTTTGCATGTGGAATAAGAGTTGGCAGAAGCATAAAAAAATTATATTACAAACATATAAAATATATTTTTCATTTAAAAGAATAATACATTTAACAGTTTTTGATATTTGCAATAAAAAAACATTGAAATTCACTGAAAAAACCATAGGTTATAGACCATATATAGTTAGGAATTAGCATTTACAAAACCTTGAAAATTCACTGAAAAAACCATAGGTTATAGACCATATATAGTTAGGGATTAGCATTTACAAAACCTTGTTTTACTCACACAAAACCATTGAAATTCGCATATATAGTTAGTTGCACTAACTATATATCGCGCACCCGCAATCCACTGCTGATGATGTCACATATTACATCATTCATGACATGGTCAGTGACATCACTGATGACATCACTGATGACAACTCAAATGACATCACTGATGACAACATCCAGTGACTGTATGTTTCTGTAAAGTTAAAATATGTTTTACATATTGAATAATGAGTGGATGTATAAGTGTCTGGATGAAGGATTTAGTAGGTGCATGACAGACTGTATGAGAGAGTGATTAAATGTGTCTCACTGAGTGCATGGGTTAGTGACTAAACTGTCTTAATTTGTGCATCATTATGTCTGTTGTTCTGTAAACTGTTTTCCTTTTCTCTCCAGTACTCGAGAGCACGTTTGGACGGCTTTCCAAAAAACCCAATCGATTTTTCGCATATGGCACACCATTAAAGGGTGAGTGCCTTTGGAGTACTGACAATCAGTTCTGACCTTCATGTTGTTGGTTTGAAATACTTAGCCCTCACATTTGTTGTTACAGGTGTCCGCCCACACCGCTGGGGTTACATGAATGTAATGTAACTTAGCTCCCTCTCTTCACTTTCCCGTCCTGATGAAGACCCGTCCATGAGGATATCAATTGCCCTTCGTATCCTTGGGTCGAAACGTCGACAATCTCCCCCGCTCCCTGGAGCCTGCATCTTTTGTGCCCCTGCCCACTCACCCTCTGAAAATACGAAGCAACGAACAATTTGATCGCCGCAAGACAGCAAGAAAGATTGACATTTTCTTTTTGCATAATAACCATTGAGGGTAGGCTCTTGTTGAACCACGCCAGGGATTATTTAACCTTGGACTCAAAAACATTTGAAATTCACCGTTCCCTGACCATCTTGGTCCTTTTCTATCTTATACAAGCAGTAATTTCTCACTCTATGCACTTTACCCTTTGGTAACCCCCTATTTTACAAAAACTGCATATTGGTGTATTGCACCATGAGGAGGAATTTTATTGAGAATAAACAGTAGAGTCTTCTCTCCTCTACTTTTAAAACGATTGAAAAATCCCTTTTTTGTGTGAGTTGGACACTTGTATGTTTTGGGCTATTGTGTTTCCTCTTTTATGTTTCCAAATTCTTCATTGCAGGATTAATTTTGCATGTGGAATAAGAGTTGAACAAATTTCTTTTGAAATAATATCAAGAGTTGAACAAATTTCTTTTGAAATAATATCAAGAATTGTGTGTGGAGTTAAACGTCTAGGACCACCATATCTGTAACGCTCAATACCCAGGTCCTAGGACTTTCTTTGGGTTACCCCGTATATAATAACGAGTTCTGTAAACTGCTGCATGTGTTGATCAGTAGCTATATGAGTAACTATATGGGTTATTGATTGGTTGCCCAAGTATTTGTATGGGAGACTGAGTGTGTGTGTGTGGGTGGCTGGGAGGTGTTTGACTCTGTGCATAGATGTGTGAACAGTTGATTCAATAGATGTATGGGTTCAAAAGTTCATGTGGAATCAGCTGTATGGGCGGTTGACTGTGTGCATGAGTGTATTGGTGAGTGAATGGATATCTCAGTGCTACATGTCAAAGTAAGAACATATGTAAAACACAGTACATGTGAGAGTTGACATATATAAATAACTGTGCATAAGAGCCAGTGAATGTGTGAGTGGCTGTATGGATCATTGTAAACTTGTATCAGGGATTATATAAGAGAGTAAATATGTGTTAGTATATGTTTGAATAAGTAAGGTGTGTATAACTGTATAGTTGAGGAAATGGAGGTGTGATTGATTTTTTGCATGACTGACTAGGTGTGTGAGTAACTCCATGGATGAGTGACAGTCTGTGAGTGTCTGTTTACACTGATTGTATCTAAGGTTATATTAGAATCTGAAGAGGTTCACCGTATTATCACATGAATGATATCATCAGTGATGTGATGAGTAATGTCAAATGAGATGTCATCAGTGATGTCATTTGAGATGTCATCAGTGATGTCATCAGTGATGTCATTTGAGTTGTCATCAGTGATGTCATCAGTGATGTCACTGACCATGTCATGAATGATGTAATATGTGACATCATCAGCAGTGGATTGCGGGTGCGCGATATATAGTTAGTGCAACTAACTATATATGCGAATTTCAATGGTTTTGTGTGAGTAAAATAAGGTTTTGTAAATGCTAATCCCTAACTGTATATGGTCTATAACCTATGGTTTTTTCAGTGAATATATATATATATATATATACACTCCACTTCCCAAGTGCTTTGCTGCTGCTCCGGACAGAGCCAAGGTAATTGTTGCTGGCCAGATTTTTATATATTTAAGGCCATGGTGGATCCGTGCATCCTGAGTGCACCCTGAGCGCACCATGAGTGCACCATAAGCACAGCCTTCTGATCACGCACTAAATGCTAATTGGCTGTCAAGTGGTTGTCAACATTAGAAACTAGGAACTGTTGGCAGCCATTTTGTGCCTCGGTAGAAGCAAGGCTGAAGAAGTCTATGGAATATGTGTGGAAAACATATAAAGGGGGAAGGGTAGACCCTGTAGACCTGTTTAGGGGGTCCCAGAAGGAATCCCAGGCCCCCCCAAATATTTGTTTTAAAACCGCTAAGTGTGCGCAGGGTGCGCGGATCCTGTCGTAAAAAAAACAATATATATATACAACAGAGCTTCTTTTATAATTAGCCCTGGGGCAAAATTATTAAATTTAAAGGGGCAGCATAGGATCCCCCCAGCCCCGGGGACTGCCACCCCCGGGGCTACAAATAAATTGTTGGGAGGTGCTCAAAAGCCCCTCCTAGGATAATTTGTGGGGGGACTCAACAGCTCTCCCAAGCCCCGGGGACCACCCCCCAGTGCTTTATGTATAGTGGGAGGGGGTCTGTGTGGCCCCCCTCCTGGAGCTCTCGAAGGCCCTAGGGACCACCATCTGATGGGGCCCGGCTCCTGCAGTGTCCTGGGGTGTCCACGCCAAGACACTGTTGTTTGCTATGAGAGAGCGGGAGTCTCCCGCCCTCCCATAGCAAACGTGGTTTGGATTTTCAAAGAGAGAGTAGGGAAACCTGCTTTCTCTTTCAAAATCCAAACCAGATTGCTTTTCCACACAGTGAGTTGCATGTTAGCAGCTCTCCGTGTGAAAAAGCAATGCCAGCTCCCGAAGGATGCGGGGAGCCGGCTCTGACTGTGGGGGCATTGGGGAACCCCCCACGGTCCCCAACGTTTTTTATAAGCCCCGGGGGATGGGGTCCCCGGGGATGATAAAAATTAATGATAGGGGCAATTTTTTTTCACGATAAAATTAGGAGTCGCGCATCCAGCGCGACGCTCATCCAAATCCCTTGTGTGCATGCGTTGGAAGCACGACTACTAATGTGTAGGGTGCGCAACTCCATCGCGTTTGGTGCATGACTTCTACGCGTTGGATGCACAATTCTGACGCGTTGGGTGTGCGACTCCAAGCAAATAAAAAGTAACATTTTAGAGATATACATCAGGCTTATGTGTTTAGATATTGAGTGGCTCTAAAAAGAGCTGTTGTGTTTATTGATAGAGCGTTGGTACCTACAAGTAAGTACCGATGTAGAGTCTAAAGTTTATGAGGAAGACTCTGTTTCTCTCATCTGTAAAATGTACACCATCTCTCCTATAGATGCCATCCGTATTGAACCGCAGATTGTTGTGGTTAATGGACCCCATTCTATAGTCTCTGAGAAAAGCCAAAACAGATTTATTCACATGTTTCCTAGCTTTCTCAATCTGTGGACAAAATTGATTGGACCAGTTCCATTTCTGCCTTTGGCATATGTTAGAATGGACAAAGGTAGTTTGGGGGAAAAGTGACATCAATTCTCCAAAGGTGTCTTTCATAAGCATTTCCAGACCCACCCCAGTCAAAGTGCCTAGGTCATTGCCACCACAGTGCACAATTATGAGGCCAGGGTGTTGGAGATGCAAAAAGGATTTAACCAATGGCATCAATTGGTGCCACTTTAACCCTCTCTGTCCAATCAATGTAATGTCTACATTTGGTAAACCTAGGTCTTTGTGAATTCCTTTGTTTTCTGCATACCTTTGGCTCCAGAAAATATAGCTGTGTCCCACAATCCACACTCTAAGCATCTTGAAGGGAGGTCTGGATGCACTCAGATGGTCTCTGTAAATGAAATGGCAGTTTGAAAAGTAGGATTTTTCTAAAATGGTGGCTAAGATGCAGTTTTGAAAAAAGAAAAGAAAGGATTGGTTGCTTGACAACATTCTACACTGAAAACGAGGGTGCATGTTTTTATTTTTTAAAAGCATGATTCTTATTGGTTAACAAAAACTGATTGAAAGGAAAATTACATACGATAAGCTGGTATGTTGAAAAGTCAAGCACACTTGCTGTTTTGATTAGCAACATTGTGTGGTGAACTTGTGACCTGTGTGCTCAGTTAAGTGTTTCATGAACTGTTTCTATGGTAACAGGCAGTTGGCAGATTGGGGGTAGGGTTAAAATGTATGTAAATTGGAAAGATTTGAAATGTGTAACCAATAGAAATGTGTGTTTTCTTTTTAATAAATGTGGGAAGGCATGGGATTTGATGTTTAGATGTATATGTGTTGAAAATGAGAGGGGAAGTTTCCCATTATTTGGTTTTGGTGAAAGGTGTACAGAAAAGAGATTCTGTAAAAGAAAATCTGGTGTTTGACTGACATATTTCTTAATCTACAAAACAATTTGAAAGGTGAGTTATTCATTTGTGAGGGGATGTATGTGTTGCATTTTGATTTTATTCAGACTAATGTGTTTCTCCTGCTAAAGTGCAGGGGATACTTTTTTATCTAGAATCGTGTTGTGAGTGTGTGTGCATTTTGAAACCATTCTGAGATAAGCATTTGTGTATTTCATGTGTTTGCAGACAGATAACTGTGCTGTTCTCATGTTTTGGTAGAATTAGAAACCAGTCATTTTTTATGTATTTGCAAAATGAGTCAAGTTTCTACATTAAAATGCAGTACTCCTTCTAGACTAAGACAAGTGTTTTGGTAAAATCAAGGGATAGTGTGTTTGTCAAGAATCACACAGTGAGTCTTGTATGCATTTAGGAATCATTTTGATAGAAGCAATCTATACTAATATGTAGTAGAAAATGTTGTGCAATGTGTACAGTCACCTTATGTCTTGTGGACTAGTAAATGTGTTTTGGTAAAATGCAAGGGATAGTGGTGCTTGTCTAGAATCACACAGTGAGTCTGTGTGCATTTAGGAATCACTCTGAGAGAAGCATTTTGGTACTTCATGTATTTGCTGACATTTAATTGATTAAAAAAGTATTGTGTTATTACATTTTGGCAGAATTAAAAAATAGTCATTGGTTATGTGTTTCCAAAATGAGTTTAGCTTTAATAGTAAAATGCAGTAATGAAATATGTGGAATGGATGCTTGATGTGTTTGCAGACACAAAAGTACATGTACTGTTGCAGTGAGCCAGGATTTAGGGCACGCAGTGCTTGAAACTCCTAAGCACTATGCATGTAGTTGTCTAACCACCTTTACACTTGTGTTTCAGGCCTACATTTCCCCAGTCAGTATCTGTACACTTCATGTATAAGAAATACTGTTATTTGTCTAGAATTACACTGTGGGTCAGTGTCCATTTGGGAAAATTGAGAGAGAATGATTTGGTTGGTTGATGGGTTTGCAGACATATAAGTACATGTACTATTGCAGTGAGCCAGGATTTAGGGCACGCAGTGCTTGAAACTCCTATGCACTATGCATGTAGTAGTCTAACCACCTTTACACTTGTGTTTCAGGCCTACATTTCCCCAGTCAGTATCTATACACTCCATTATAATAAATACTGTTATTTGTCTAGAATTACACTGTGGGTCAGTGTCCATTTGGGAAAATTGAGAGAGAATGATTTGGTTGGTTGATGTGTTTGCAGACATATAAGTGCATGTACTGTTGCAGTGAGCCAGGCTTTAGGGCATGCAGTGCTTGAAACTCCTATGCACTATTCAAGTAGTTGTGTAACCACCTTCACACTTGTGTTTAAGGTCTACTTTTCCCCAGTCAGTATCTATACACTCCATTTATAAGAAATGCTGTTATTTGTCTAGAATCACACTGTGAGTCAGTGTCCATTTGGGAAAATTGAGAGAGAATGATATAATTGGTTGATGTGTTTGCATACATATAAGTACATGTACTGTTGCAGTGAGCCAGGCTTTAGGGCCGGCAGTGTTTGAAACTCCTATGCACTATGTAAGTAGTAGTCTAACCATCTGCACACTTGTGTTTCAGGCCTGCATTTTCCCAGTCAGTATCTATACACTCCATTTATAAGAAATACTGTTAGCTGTCTAGAATCACACTGTGAATCAGTGTCCATTTGGGAAAATTATGAGAGAATCATTTAGTTGGTTGATTTGTTTTCAGACATATAAGTATGTGTACTCTTCCAGTGACACTACCCTCAGCATGACCCCATACACTACACAAACACAACTGCACTACCCTAAACCTTAAATCTACCCGAGAACGACTTCCTACACTAACCATTCACCACTGCACTACCCTAAACCCCAAAACACTACCCCAGCATGACCCCCTACACTAAATATTCACCACTGCACTACCCTAAACCCTAAAAAACTGCCCCAGCACTACCCCCTACACTACCCAAACACCATTGCACTACCCTAAACCTTAAATCTACCCCTGAACGACCTCCTACACTACCCAAACACCATTACACTACTCTAGAACACTACCCCAGCATGACCACCTACACTACCCATTCACCACTGCACTACCCTAAACCCTAAAACACTACCTCATCATGACCTCTACAGTACCCAAACACCATTGCACTACCCTAAACCTTAAATATACCCCAGCACGACCTCCTACACTACCCAAACACCACTGCACTACCCTAGAACATTACCCTAGCATGACCCCCTACATTACACAAACACCACTGCACTACCCTAAACCTTAAATCTACCCCCAGGACGATCAGCTACACTACCTATTCACCACTGCAGTACCCTAAACCCTAAAACACTACCTCAGGACGACCCCCTACGCTACCCAAACACCATTGCACTACCGTAAACCTTAAATCTACCCCAGCACAACCTTCTACCCATAAACCACTGCACTACCCTAGAACACTACCCCAGCACGACCCCCAACACTACACAAACACCACTGCACTACCCTAAACCTTAAATCTACCCCCTGTATGACCACCTACACTACCCATTCACCACTGCACAACCCTAAACCCTAAAACACTACCTCAGCATGACCCCCTACACTACCCAAACACCATTGCACTACCCTAAACCTTAAATCTACCCCAGCACGACCACTACACTACCCAAACACCACTGCACTACCCTAGAACACTACCCCAGCATGACCCACTACAGTACACAAACACCACTGCACTACCCTAAACCTTAAATCTTCCTCAAGGATGATCAGCTACACTACCCATTCATCACTCTAGTACCCTAAACCCTAAAACACTACCCCAACACGACCCACTACACTACCCAAACACAATTGCACTACCTTAAATCTACCCCAGCACGGCCTCCTACACTACCCAAACACCACTGCACTACCCTAGAACACTACGCCAGCACGACCCCCTACACTACCTAATACCACTGCACTACCCTAAGCCCTAAAACACTACCCCCAGCACAACCCCTACATTACACAAACACCACTGTACTGCCCTAAACCCTATTTCTACCCCCGCACGACCACCTACACTACCCATTCACCACTGCACTACCCTAAACCCTAAATATACCCCAGCAGAACCTCCTACACTACCCAAACACCACTGCACTACCCTAGAATACTAACCCAGCATGACCCCCTACACTACCCAAACACCATTCGACTACCCTAAACCTTAAATCTACCCCAGCACGACCTCCTACACTACCCAAACACCACTGCACTACCCTAGAACACTACCCCAGCACGACCCCCTACACTACACAAAAACCACTTCACTACCCTAAACCCTAAATCCACCCCCAGCACGACCCCCTACACTACCCATTCACCCCTGCACTAGCCTCAACCTTAAAACAATACCTCAGCACGACCCCCTACAGTATCCAAACACCATTGCACTACCCTAAACCTTAAATCTACCCCAGCATGACCCCCTACACTACCGAAACACCACTGCACTACCCCTAAAACACTCCCCGGCACGACCCCCTACACTACACAAAGACCACTGCACTACCCTAAACTCTAAATCTACCCCCAGCACAACCCCTACACAACATAAACACCAATGCACTATCCTAAACCCTAAATCTACCCCCAGCACGACCCCTACACTACACAAACACCATTGCACCACTCTAAACCCTAAAACACAACCCCCAGCACGACTCCTACATTACACAAACACCACTGCACTTCCCTAAACCCTAAATACTATTTATTTATTTATTTATTTTATAGCACTTATAAGGCGCGCAGCTACCCACAAAGGGTTTCCCGGCGCCAAGATAACAGAGCCCAAAACACAACAGGAGAGGAGACAGTCAGCAGCCAACTATTTGTCAAACAGCCAAGTTTTAACACTTTTTCTAAATCTCAGATGATTTTCTTCTTTGCGTATGTGGGGGGGAGTGTGTTCCAGAGGGTGGGCCCTAGGTAGGAAAAGGATCTCCCACCCATTCTGGCCAGTTTGTACCTGGGAACAGCAAAATTTGCTGCTGTACAAGAGCGAAGGTTGCGGTTGGGGAAATAGGGCTTGGCAAGATCTTGTAAGTACCTGGGGGCAGTGCCAGCTTTGATTTTAAACAGATAGTGCAGGGCTTTGAATCAAATCCGATTTTCCACCCTTAGCCAGTGCAGATCCCTAAGATGTTTTGTGATCCTAGCAGATCTAGGGATTCTGCATAGCAGTCTAGCAGCAGAGTTTTGCACAAGCTGCAGGCGTCTTATAACTGCTTTGTTGGAGCCCAGGTAGAGGATGTTCCGGGAGTCAAGCCGAGATGTAACTAAGGCATTGACTACAGTCTTCTGGGTAATAGGCGGTAACATCCAGACAATTTTGCGTAGCCATCTAAGAATAGTGAAGCACATGCCTGCCACTTTGTTGGCTTGCTGCGTCATAGATAGTCCATCATCTATGATAACCCCAAGGTTTCTAACCTGGGTGGCTGGTGGCGGGAGCCTACCCAACGACGTCGGCCAATGGGGATCACTCCAGAGATCCTTGCTTTTCCCTAAGAGGAGGATCTCCGTTTTCTCCCCATTAAGTTTTAATTAGTTATCCGACATCCAGTTAAAAACTTCGTGAAGGCCTGTTTTGAGTGCAGATGGGGCAGACGGATCAGATTTGGAAAGTGAGAAAAGGATTTGCGAGTCGTCTGCATAGGTCATTAAAGCAAGACCATAACTCTCTGCAAGGTCAGCAAGTGGACGGAGGTACAAATTGAAAAATAGAGGACTCAAGATTGAGCCCTGTGGCACACCGTGGGGGGAGTAGAGCACATCAGAACATGCCAAGGAATAGGAGATCTGAAAGGTACGAAGGGATAGGTAAGACCTGATCCAATTCAGTGCCATGCCACCAACACCATTCTCCTCCAGCCTGACAAGCAGTCTGGAGTGAGAAATGGTGTCAAACGCCGCACTAAGGTCCAGCAGAACCAATGCGACCGTTTGGCCATCATCCATTAGCTCCCTGATCTTTTCTGTGACCCCAAGAAGGGCAGTTTCTGTGGAATATCCAGTCCTAAAACCAGACTGGGAAGAATGAAGCAGATCAATATTTTCCACGTAGATTGAGAGGGCATTATGGATGTGCTTCTCCAAAATTTTAGAGAAAGTAACGATATTGGACGATAATTGGCCAGTATCGTGGGGTCGGCCGCCGGCTTTTTAAGCAGTGGACTAACCATAGCGTGTTTCCATAGCGCTGGAACTGTGGCCTGTTCTATGGAGGAGTTAAGTGTCTCAGCTATGATGGTCAAAGCAGAGTCCTCCAACTGGCAGATTATGCTAATAGGAATAGGGTCTCATGGGGAACCCGACTTAATGGATTTTGACAATTCCTTCAGTTTATCCAGAGTAATGGGAGGCCAAGTTTCAAGGAGATAATCTCCTCTGGGGGCCCCTACACTACCCAAACACCACTGCACTACTCTAAACTCTAAAACACTACCTCCAACACGACCCCCTACACTACACAAACACCACTGCACTACTCTAAACCCTAAAACACTATCCCCTACACTACACAAACACCACTGCACTACCATAAACCCTAAACCATTATCCCTACACTACGCAAACACCACTGCACTACTCTAAACCCTAAAACATTACCTCAAGCATGACCCCCTACACTACACAAACACCACTGCACTGCTCTAAACCCTAAAACACTATCCCCTACACTACACAAACACCACTGCACTTCCCTAAACCCTAAAACACTATGACCCCCTACACTACACAAACACCACTGCACTACCATAAACCCTAAACCATTATCCCTACACTACGCAAACACCACTGCACTACTCTAAACCCTAAAACATTACCTCCAGCATGACCCCCTACACTACACAAACACCACTGCACTACTCTAAACCCTAAAACATTATCCCCTACACTACACAAACACCACTGCACAACCATAAACCCTAAACCATTACCCCTACACTACGCAAACACCACTGCACTACTCTAAACCCTAAAACACTATCCCCTACACTACACAAACACCACTGCACTACCATAAACCCTAAACCATTACCCCTACACTACGCAAACACTACTGCACTACTCTAAACCCTAAAACATTACCTCCAGCATGACCCCCTACACTACACAAACACCACTGCACTACTCTAAACCCTAAAACACTATCCCCTACACTACACAAACACCAATCCCTACCCTAAACCCTAAAACATTACCCCTACACTACACAAACACCACTGCACTACCCTAAACCCTAAAACACTACCCCCACATGCCCCCCTACACTACCAATTCACCAATGCACTACCCTAAACCCTAAAACACTACCCCAGCACGACCCCCTATACTACCCAAACACCATTGTACTACCATAAACCTTAAACCCACCCCTGCACGACCCCTTACACTACCCAAACTCAACTGTTTGACCCTAAAAGACTGCCTCAGCCCGACCCCTTACACTACACAAATACCACTGCACTACCCTAAACTCTAAATCTACCCCAAGCATGACACCTTACACTACATAAAAAACACTGCACTACCCTAAACCCTAAATCTACCCCCAGCACGACCCCCTACACTACACAAACACCATTGCACTACCCAAAATCCTAAAACACAACCCCCAGCACGACTCCTACATTACACAAAGACCACTGCACTTCACTGAACCCTAAAACACTACTCTCAGCATGACCCCCTACACTACCCAAACACCACTGCACTACCCTAAACCCTAAAATACTACCCCCAGCACGACCCCTACACTACAAAAACACCACTGCACTACACTAAACCTTAAAAGTACCCCAGCAGGACCTCCTACACTACCCAAACAGCACTGCACTACCCTAGAACACTACCTCAGCACGACCCCCTACTCTACACAAACACCACTGCACTACCCTAAACTCTAAATCTGTACAGTTGCAAATCCATAGTGACTGTTTATGTACCATGTACTAATCTATTCACTAAAGTAAAAGTGAACCAATTATGAATTCACTCAGTGTCTCTCCTTATAGTATTGTAATCATTTAGTTAATATGCATGTACTCATGCAGTGAGCCAGGTTTTAAGGTTATGGAGTGCTTCAAACTGGGGGGGGGGGGCGTGGCGAAGCAAGCCGCGATGGCGGTCGCACTTCGCTGAGGCTCCGCTATCAGGCGGCCCTGACGACAGCTGCATATCGTCAAAATCAGCGACAATTGCAGAAATCAACATCGGACAGAAGGCTGCCCCTGAAGAGGCTTCTGCAGCCCTCCAAACCACAGCGCCAACGAAGACAGCGACGCTCTGATCGGATCAGGGCACGGCCCTGACAGGGCAGCCGCCCGGTCCTGGTGTGACCTGGGGCGGGAGCCGCCCACCGCGACCAGCGTTGGATCTGGGCGACACTGACCGACATTATGCGCCAACAAGCACACATTGCACTCCTACAGGAGACACATATCACAACCCCTGAAATAGACAAACTGCAGACCCGATGGCGAGGCACCATATGCGCCACGTCATACTCCCCGGCACTCCATTCATGGAAACACGCAGGGTAGTGGATAGGGAGGGCAGTACGCTTTGCTAGTGGGGACGCTAGATGGACAACTCATTCTGCTAGGTAGCATATACGCACCAAATATCGAACAGGACAGGTTCTGGGATTCCCTCACCAGCGTTCTAGCCCAATTTGCATCAATCCCGTGGATCCTAGGGGGGGATTGCAATTGCGCGCTCGACAACGCTCTCGACAGATCACACCCACCACCTGCACACTCTCTGGCCATCAAACAGACAGAGCGCTTCCGCTGCTGGGTGACTCACTGGGCGTTAGAAGACGTATGGAGAGCACATTATCCTCAAACACGGCTCTACTCATTTCACTCCATTCCCCACAATATGCGCGTCCGATTGGATAGGTTTCTCTGCACCTCGTCACTGCTTCCTAAAGTTTAGCACACAGATTACCTAGGAGGCATTCTTTCTGACCACAATGCACACATAATGCGCATACAATGGACACCTCCCCGCCCCCGGTACCTACATGGTGCCTCCCCAGAAACTGTTTGGCAGACCAGGTATTCTGACATGACCATACACATAGCATCAGGGAATAATTCACCCACAATGCAGGATCAGCCACCACCAGGTTAGTCGAATGGGATGCTTTTAAGATAGTAGCCAGGGGGGAATGTATAAAACAAATAGTGGAGGTGCGCCGCACATTGGAATGCACGTCACTGACACTGAACACACGCTAGCAACTCTCACAAAATGGGAAGATGCCGATACTGCAGCGGCGACCCAAGTAGCGGAGGCCAGAACGAAATACCCTACTGCACTCGCGGACTTACGCAAATATAACTTCAGGGCCTACGCCACTCGCATGCACAAAGAACGGGACAAGACGGGGACACTCCTCACATGGGTGGCAAAGCAAGACACAGACACCAAACCCATCACCGAGATTCTCACCCCCTCCGGGGATCTAGTGCACTCCCAAATAGACATACTAATAGCTTTTCAACACCACTACACTGCGGTCTATGCCACCCCGCCACGTCTCCGACAAGACTCGATAGATCACTTCCTGGACCCACTGCATATCCCGGGCATTTCGGACGCAGACAAGGCTGCGTTAGATGCCAAAATAACAGCCACTGACGTATCGGGCGCGATCCATGCATTGGGCCGACATAAGGCACCAGGTCTGGACGGTTTCCCCCTCGAGTACTGTGGTACGTTCTCTACCATCCTAACCCCTCGACTGGCAGAGGTGTTTGAGGCCGCATTTGAGTACAGTGAACTCCCAAGCTCCCTACGCGAATCGGTCATAGTATAGTTTATTAAGCCCCTCCGAGACCCACAACAACTGTCCTCTTACCGCCCCATAACACTTCTTTCCACGGATTGCAAAATCTTGGGGAAAATCCTTGCTAACCGCTACGAACAAATACTGCGCCCCCTGATCCACCCGGACCAATGTGAGTTCGTCCCCGGCAGGAACACGTCCCACAACATTAAACAGCTGTTCCATATCCAGGATCAGGTCAAGGACCAGTACCCCCATGCGGCCTATGTAATCCTCGACCTGGAAAAAGCCTTTGACACCTTAACGTGGCCCTACCTCTTTGCTGTCATACAACGTGCGGGAATCGGTCCTACTCTCCTCCGCTATGCGCGCCTGCTGTACACCAATATCATGCCTGGGTCAGACTCGGTCGCTACATCTCGTCTCCATTCCGATTCGGGAGGGGCACTAGACAGGGTTGCCCCCTGTCCCCTTTAATCTTTGCCCTAGCGGTGAAGACCCTAGCGATCCATCTGCGTGGCAAGGGAACTGCTTGGGGCATACCCATAGCGGACACTATCCACCGCGGGTCCCTCTACGCAGACAATCTCCTCCTGTACATCCGAGACACTACTATGGATTTAACACCCATGTGGAGGACCCTCACGGAATTCTTAGGGGCATCCGGTTTGCGGGTAAATTGAGAAAAATCTACGGTGTACCCACTGCATCACACCCTTACCGCGGACGATCCAGATGGGCATGCAGACATTGACCTGGGACACGGGTGCCCCCCGGTATCTCGGGGTTCGCCTTTACCACTCCCCTGCCGACATGTATGAAGGCAACCATCACAGGGTGTTAGCAGGAATCAGGGCATCGGTAGGCTTCTGGAAGAAACTCCCTATTGCCCCGATCGGGTGGGTAGCAATAGCCAAGATGATAATTGTTCCTCGGCTGCTCTACTACTTTACAAACTTACTGGTTATTCTACCCCGGGCAGGTCGTCACAGAATTGCTCTCACTAAACTGCAGCTCCCCACTACACAGGGCGGTCTCGGGGCCCCGTTCTTCGAGTCATACTTCCTAGTGGCACAGCTCCAATGGCTGTCATACTGGACAGCGAGCAGACATGTCGGGGAAACCCACACCGCGCAGGGGCCGGTCCCTACCCCCGAACTATGCCGCTTGCTACTCCCGTGCACCAAACCACGACAGACATACCCGCTACAGGTGACGGTAGCCCATCACTGCATGCACAGAATTCATCGCATGGCACCCAAGGCCCCGCTTTACTCCCCTCAGCTGCCCCTGGTTGGCTGGCCCAAGAAAGAGACCTTTTTTGCGCCAGCCACGCTCCACGCCAGGACAGACTGCGGACTGACAGAAGCAAAGGGGCTATTCGCGGACTTGCAATTGTGCCCCTACAACCTGCTGATGGCCGATTATGACCTTCCCTCTGGTCAATTCTTGACACATCGACGACTCATACACAACTTTGGCCCACACTGCGACCTCACAATAGGTGAACCGGCAACACACCTGGTTATTCACACTATTCTGTACATGGGTGCGGGGCGTCACCTGGTGACCTGAATCTATAAAGCCATAAGGGAACTCGTGAACAAACCACTGCAGGACCTGCGGGCGACAGTTCCATGACAGGGAATGGTTCAGAGCGCTAAAGTTCCCGAAGAAAGTGTCCCGGAACGCGCGTTTCAAATACATACAATTCTACATTTTGCATAGGGCGTACCAGACTCCAGCGCGTCTCCAGCGGGTCTATCCGGATACCATATTACTATGCCCCAGGTGTCACTCCCCTGATGCGCAATTCCAACATATGTTCTCGGGCTGCCACACCCTGCGACACTACTGGACCACCATCCTCAACACGGTCCAAACACTCACTGGTCTTACGGAACTCCGCTCTTGGGAAGCAGTGGCTCTCGGAATCTTTCGCAGGCTGAAGTCACACAAAGTGGAGGCCCGCTTCGCAGCCCTATCCCTACTCCTAGCCAAACAGAACATCACCATGCACTGGCGCAGTGACATGGCCTCCCATGGAGGCATGGAAGGGAGCGGTACGGAAGTGGGCAAGAGCCGAGGAAGAAACTCTGAGGGAGGAGGAGGTGAGAGGGCAGAGGAAGCATCCTATATCGATGGAATGGGCCATGTTACTCCACCAGTTTCACCAAATGCACCCGGGGACGGCCCCAGACGCCCCTCACACCACTTCTATGACCCAGGCAACACAGATAGCACGTCAGGACGGGCATGGGGTGGCTACCCCTGAGTCCCCCTATGCCGTCCGGAGCACCGTGTATACGCTGAATTGCCACCGCACCTCCAATCAGGAACCGCTCCGCCCCAAGCAGCCAGCCCACACATGTACATACCTACAGGTACATCTCCATAGCAGCAAGACTGACCCTGACTGACTGGTGTCTGCTGACATGCCCTGCATGCCCTCCCTCCCCCCCACATTACAGTCCCGGTTAATACACCCTGGTTCCCCCCTTCACACTCGCTCTACAGCGCAGTCAAGCGGACTCATGCTTCATGTACTTTTGCCAGACCTTGATGATATGTTCATTGATCGACTGCCCACTCACCCGTCATTGGAATGTACATGTAATACTGTAATGTGAGCATTTTCGAAAAAATGTTAATACATTTTTTTTTTTTTTAAATGGAGTGCTTCAAACTGCTAGGCACTATGCATGTAGTGGTCTAACCACCTTCGCACTTGTGCTTCAGGCCTACAATTTCGTAGTCAGAATTTATATGAAATGTGTTTGTATAGTAATAGAAAAGTATAATTTATATAGTTATTAATGAACACTTATTTATGATTATTTTTTACAGATAGTGCTTATCATCATTAAAATAAAGTTATCATGCCGGAGAAAGAAAGAAAAAGAAAAGGTCAGAAAAAGGATACTTACTTTAAAAAAACTCAACCACAGGTATCGGATGACCAACATAATGTGGCTAAAAAGAGAAAAATTTCTGGTAAGACCACAAAGAACTTTATTAAAAATATTACTAGACTCAGAAAAAAACTGAAAATTTTGAAAGCACTGAAAATGTTTCAAGCACAATAAAATTGCAAACAATAGGAAAGGAAAACAAGGCAATATACATACAAAGGATACAACTTATAGCAAAAGAAAAGAAAATCAATATAAAGAAATTTGTCAAAAAATATCTTATAATAGAGTAGTACATACATAATTTGATGAAAGATACGAAGAAATATAAAAAGAGAACACTAATTTATAAAAAGAAGAAGCATATCGAATCCATTGTTGAAAAGGCTTTTGAAAAAAGGAAACTATTAATTGTAGTATTAAACAGAATTCGATCACTAGATGAACCAATCCATTAAATGAAGACCAAAAGTAAGAGGAAAGGAGTAATTAATAGAACTCATTATTTTGATTTTTTTTGAGTGAATGGAAACACAGTTCAAGTTCTGAGCCTTTTTTTAGTGAAGAGAGGTATTTTCAGACCAATGATTTGTTGCATGCAGTTGTTACCAGTGGTCGAGCTTATGAGGTTAGAAATGGTTGTCCAATTAAGAAAGAGAAAATGGTTCCCAGAAATGAAGAAGTGATAGCTGATGAAGTTCTAAGCAGGAGTTTGTGCAGCGATCGAAAATTGCCCGCAGCACAAGCTCCCATAGAGAAATGGGACTTCCTGTAAATCCCTGCACAGTGTGGCAGCAGGGATTTAGAGGAGAGCACCATAGGTGACCCTAGGGCTCCAACTGAAGACGAAGAAAGCATTGGGGTCCTACTAAGGGCCCCCAAAGTCACTTTCTGACTGGCTTTTCATGTCGGAAAGCCTGACATGAAAAGTCTGACAGAAACACCTATGGCAGAAATGGCGTCTGTATGGGATTATGTTGCAGTTTCCAACTGGCTGACGCAATTCTTGAGCCTGTTGGAAGCCAGCCTTAAGAACCGTCCGGTTTGACATCTGACCTTTGTAATCCTAATATAGTGGTCGGAAGTCAAACCAAGGATGTCGGTAAGAAAGCCTCCGACTTGCTGTGGAAGGCTTTCTGAGTGATGTCTTAAAGAGACCCTCAGTCTAAGTCCGCCCTCTCTATACCCTTCAGAGCATGGGCAAGCCATTTTGAGTTTATCTATAGTATGGGTACCATATCCTCACCTTCCTTCACTCCTAGTTGCTGAGCGACTATTCTTTTTAATTTGGAGAAAATTAGAGATGCGATCCAGGACTTGCCATCTGGAAAAGTGCCTGGCCTGGACGGAGTCCCAGGAGACCTTTATGAAGCTCGTATTGATCTCTCGGCCCCTGTCATTACACAACATCTGAATGCAGTGCCTCGCAACCTTATTCCTCCTTCATGGCAAAGGTCGATAATCATCCTGGTTTACAAGACAGGGACTAAAGTCGATCCAGCCTGCTACAGGCCCATTTCTCTTATCAACGCAGAGGTCAAAATTGTAGGCCAAATCCTGCTAAAGCAGTTGACAGAGTGGGCAGAGTAGCAGAATATACTGATAGGCATTCAATATGGATTCGGATCAGGGCAAGGAACGATAGAACAGAATTTCATCTTCCGTTTTTTATTCAATAAGTTTGTCTCAGCTAAGAAGGGCTCCATACCTTTGACCTTCATGGACCTCAGCATGGTCTTTGACTCTGTCAGTAGGTCCAAGCTTTTGGCCGTGCTGAGATCCATTGGGGGTTGATACTGCACTAGTCACTTTTTTGCATGATTTGTACATGGGGCTCAAGATGTCTGCAAGATTCTACCCCAATGAGGAATGCATTTCACATTTTAAGTTAGCCAGAGAGGTGGGTCAAGGTTAAATTTTAGCTCCTCTTATGTTTTGTCTAAATATTAATCAGCTTGACTCCTACCAGGTGGGTTTATGTAAGGAGGTCCAGAGAGTGGCTGATAGATGCATATCGGCCTGGCTATATGCTGATGACACTATTCTCCTAGCACATAGGGCCAACAGCCTGCAGCATTTGCTAGATCGGTTTGTCTTATTTATGGACAGTTTAGGCCTGAAAATCTATTTTTTTAAGACCTTTTTCACCTGCTCAAAAGAAAATCAAAAACTTTTCCATTAGAGACAGACAAAATATCAGAGTCGATGAATTCAGCTACCTGGGTTTACTACTGAATACCAATTTGAATTGACACTTTTTGCTCAATGCCCAGCCGAGTATCATATACCACTGAAGAGTTTTCTAGGTGGCTCGGCCGGCCCTATATTAGATCAATCATTGATCTACACAAAGCTAAATGTGTTCTGAGAGCGAGCTTTGGTTGTGAGTTCTGGGAATACAAGGATTATTACCTAAATGAGTCATTGAGGTAAGTCCTGAGGTTATCTCAAAGTGTTCTGATGGAAATTGTGCATGAGGAATTGGGGGTTGACTATATTTTGGATTGTGTTCAAGTTTGACCTTTAATTTTATGGTTGTCAATATGGGTCAAGAAGAATTAGAGTTTTATAGAAGGATTTTAACTGATTGTCTTGACCTGGAACATGGGCTAGACGCACTTTGGTTAAACTATGTTGAATGTCCTTTGAGTACTCTAGGCAAAGTTGAGCTATTTGCAAAAAGAACAATTGATGGACAGAATGCAGAACAATGTAATACATTCACCCCTGTATAGAGATATGGACTTAAATCCATTGTTTTCTTGCTCACCACGCCATTCCACTTTGGACCAAGCCATGTGCAAATCAGTCTTGACCCTGCGCCCAATGGGAACAGTCCAGTCCGAACTGCCAGGCCAGGTCCTCCCTGGACTGGAAACAAACATCCTAGGACCGGTTTCGGGCTTTCAACCCTCATCAGCCAGGATAGCTTAACTCCAGTGGCATGGGGAGCATGGGACCTACTTCTAGGCATACCCGTCACATTCGGGGTGACAAATGCAGAAGAACAATTGATGGACAGAATGCAAAACAATGTCATACATTCACCCAGTACAGATTCCATTGTTCTTTTGCTCACCACAATGCCATTCCAGTTTGGACCCAGCAATATGCAAATCAGCCCTGACCCTGCGCCCAATGGGAACAGTTCAGCCCGAACTGCCAGGCCAGGTCCTCCATGGACTGGAAACAAGCATCCTAGGGCCGGTTTCGGGCTTTCAGCTTGAGCTATTCTCAGATCCAAATGCGTTCATTAAGGCAGATGTTTCCTGGGTCAAGAACACATTTTGTCAACGTGCCAAGGAAAAAAGGAAACATTAGGGCGTGCTTACATTTTTTTAATGCATTATACTATAGCCAAATTCCAGAATCCTACTGACATATATTTGCTGTATGACATGCCAGTTTACCATAGGCGTCTTTTGTACCCTTTTCCTCAGTTGTTAGGTTAGTGAGAGTACATGGCTTTTGAATGTCTTCAATTTTTAAGCTCGTCTACAGTCTGTTTTTTGGTTTTGTCGTTTTTTTGGGGGTGTTTATCATTCATGCACATGAGATGTTATAGGGTTCAATTTTTCGATTGCGGGTGAATGTTGTTTGACATCATCATTGTAATTGTGTTTTATGAACTTTTATGATTTGATTTATTCAATCGAATAAATATTATTGATTGATTGAAGTAATGAATAATAGGAATGAATAGTAGAATATTGCCCTACCCGTTTACATTTTCAAAGGGTTGTACTGATGTTGGCAAATTTTTTGCACATAGTAAAAAGATGAGCGATTAATATTTTGCGTGCCCATTTTTTTTCCTTTCGTTTGTTCACACTGAATGGTCAAGGGGGTATATCAGCAAAGAACGGCGATGAAGAACACAAAGCATGCTTAGCGCTTTGTAATTCATTGCTGTCTATCTCTGGAATTTATCGCCCTGGTAGCGTTTTATCAGCAACATGTTGCTCCAGGGTGATAAAAATTCCAGAGATAGTGGGGGAAATCGCCTTTTTGCAGGGAACATCACTGGTTTTCCAGAGATGTTCCCTGCAAAAGGGCGATAATCTTGCTGATACGACCCTGTGGTCATAGCAGCACAATCTATCCCCTATGTTAGGGATGGGTAAGTCAGATTTTAGCAGATGTTAGTTTTTGGAGAAAACAGCAGTTTTCTCCCAAAAACTAACATCTGCTAAAATGGTGGGGCAGCCTTGTAAATATCGCGATGTGCACATCAGCGATATTTGCAAGGCTGTACTGCCCAGTGACACCCACTTTGCATCTCATTAGAAATGCAAAGGGAGACGTCGAGAAAAAGGGTGCTAACATGCGTTAGCACCCTCTTGTAAATATGGCAATCGTTTTATCTCTGCTTTTTTGGCTTTTAAAGCCAAAAAAGCGGAGATAAAGCCCTTGTTAATATGGCCCAAGGTGATGAACAAAAAGATAGTGGGATATGTCCCTTTCTTCGTCATCGGAGACTGGAACTACATATTTGCAAATGGCACCTCTATTTGCATGGTGTTATGGTCCTTTAATGCTGCTTGTGTTATGATATCATTCTTTGTCAACAACTGCTTTTTGCTTTTTAGCATAGAACGTTTCTCCAAAAATTGAGCAGGCGGGCTTGTTTTTTCGCCAAGAGGATTGCTCCATACCACAAATATCGGGAGGATACACCACCTGAAGGGCACAAAAAGCAAGGCGCCCTCTCGTAATCCCGTTCTTTCTGCAACCTTGACACAGAGGGAGTCTGTGTATTTCTTTATCCTGACTTCAATGTAGACATTAATTTGAAAATTCTTATAGTAAGTGCATACACTGCAGATGCCAGAGCTAAAAGCACACCGGGCACTAGTTGAATCTTAGCTAATCTGAGCTCTGCAAAAATAGAAAAAAAAACATTAGTGCCCCTTATTGCTCACCTATTTGCCCACCAAACAAAAATATCTTGGAAATCAAAATAATAAACGGATATACCTACTAATGCAAAGGTGATTCAGACAAAGGATGTTTCGATACTTTTCTTCAGCATTCAGATAAATAGATTCAAGCTGTCACCAAAAAAGGTGGAGACATTAGGCAGGCAGGAAAATGTAATCTGTACACACACATATATTTTGTGATGTAAATTAACATCAAAAGATGTTATACATCTAGACATTTTACTTGCTATAAAATAAAGTATCTAGTTATAGTGGAAAATTGAACAAATATTAGAAAATATCAGGTTTCAGTAAAACATTTACAAACAGCAATCGTGCATAAAACGTGTTCATTTGGTGCTTGCAGAAATATGTTCAAGTTATTGGTACGTGCAGGGATGAAACTTTGCTCTGGCAGAGGGAAAGTTGGAGATGTGGCAACTATGGGAAGGTCAGTAATTTGCATCTTTACAAAAATCTCCACAGCCATAGGTTTTGTCCCCCGAGACGAATGGTTACGCATCATCACAGACAGTATGTGTATCCATGCATACTGAATTGCATGCTTTCTATTGCATTACAATAACATTGCATCCACTGTCTTAACATAGCCATTACATCATAGGATACGTATAGGTAAGTACACAAGATGAATACAATAGCAAATTGAGTTAGGGACAAGTCATGCTAATATACTTACCATTACAATGTAGTGGTAGGCAATGTGATGGATTCAATATAGGTGTTGGTCAATAGTATCGACCTTGATACATTTTCATGCAATATGTGTATGTATAAAAAAGCATGGTCATCATTATCAAGTAGAGAATTGCTTGGATATGTGAGTATCTTAAACAAAACAAATGGCAAAACACATTTCATCACTAATTATCAGCATGATCATCCGAGCATAAATGTTTACCCATGAGATGTCAATCAAACATAGAATAAACAGTCAGTGTGCTATATTTCGTTTTTGTCATTTTGTCACTTCAATTAAGGGGGCTTAATCATAGCAACTGCTTACTGCTGTGCAAGCCCAAGCCCAGTGATATCACAATAAAATCAGGTTCACTATCTCATCTGAAACATTACTGCCACTCTCTCTTTTTCCTATCTCTGTGAATAAAGACAATTAACTCAATTCTCCTTCCTTCCTTAGCTTAACCTTTCAAAGCCACATGTTCTTCATTACTGATAACCACCCTGCTTATGTACTTCTGCATTTATATCGCTTAATGTACTTATTTGCTCCTGCTTATGTCCCTTTACAAAGTATTAGCTTACAATCTAACTTATGTTTTAATCTTAATGTATCCCTGACATAGTTAGCCACTTTGTATGTTGTAAGTAAGACTACTCCGTAAAAAGCTCTTGGCTACCCTGGGGTATCTGGTTCATGCTATAAAAACGGCAACATAAACAACAGAAGGAGTTTAAATAGAATATGCCCAAATCTAGCTCACTGCCATAATATGATCCTGGGGTATAACAGCTCTTCGGGTGGCATATAGCCCTGAAAGAACAGCAGGGTCTGCAGTGGGTTCCTCCTTTCATGCAGTTCCTCTGCTAATTTGTCATACCTCCTTATGTTGGGCACATAGTTATCCTCTGCGGTGGCCCACTCTTGCAAATCCTTGCAGCAACTTTCAAATATCCTTTTAACAATTTAAAGTTTATATGCTATGTATTCTTGTTGTATGTGCGGGAAAGGGTTTAATATGCTATTTGTTCTTGTTGTTGAGAGCGGAGAAGGGCTGTGAATAATGCCAGGCTGAACCTCGGGAAGGTCCTAATGACCTTCTCCTCCATTAACAGTGGAAATAAATAGCATGTTGCTGTCAATGGATCTGCATGTTTGGTTTATGCCATGGTGTTTTCTCATGTACAGAAGTTGTAAACAAAGGTGCTGGACCATGTTATAACCCAAGAACAATGACTATAAGGAGTTATATGTTATTTGATATAAAATGCAATACCTAGGCCTTGTGATCATGTTGCTTTGTTTGGCGAAGTGGTTCTCGAATTGAATCTGTCAGGCACTGGCCAGAGCGCTATTACGTCAATTATGTTTTACGGTGGTGTTAGAACACTTGAATGTTGGCAGGTCTTTTGAAAACAATGAAGGTCTAATAATAGCTGGTAAAGCCTTCTGCCCCAAACTTTCAATGTCTGCCTTTGTATCTCTCTTTTTTAATTCATAGCTGTCTACCCTCATTGTGTGTAATGTTTTAATAGCCTTATATCTCCTCCACCTTGCAGTATAGCAGTTGCTAAAGACCCTCACCCTTGTTATAGGTCTAACTTTAGACTTTAGGTTTAGGACCTTTAGCAGACGGTATAGGCCATGAAAGTTGGCCACAATGCTATATTAACAACTTTGCACAATACCAAACTCATGAAATTGCGTTAATTAGTGCACTTTTTTCAGATCACAGATGTTCTCAGGCCATATTTACTCACAGGCACACACACGATACACAGTCACCATTGTTCAGCAGCAATTTCCAGCAAAAAGGCATTTTTGTTTTGCCTATAACTTGTGATTATTGTGAGTAAAGCTGCAGAAAATTTGACAATCTATTAATGTTATCAGCTAAAGTCCAGGCTGCCAAATGTCATGCAGCTCTGTTCAGGTAAAAAAAGTTAATTGGGGGAACGTGCATTTGTGTTTTATTTATTCTACCAGCCATCATTAGGGTGGTCTTCCACCAACTTTTTGTCTGCTCGCCTCCTTTTTTTGCTCCTTTTGTTTGCTGGCTATGACTACTTTACCACTGCTAGCCAGTGCTAAGGTGAATGTGCTTCTCACCTAAACATGGTGACATTGGTGTATGCATAATAGGCATAATTAGTTTACCTGTAAGTCCCATGTAAAGTAGTATACCATATACCCAGGGTCTGTAGGCAAAATGTTCCACCCACACAGTCAGCCTTTCAAACCTGTCTCAGGCCTGCCATTGTAAGGCCTGTGTGTGCAGTTTTCTGCCACTTTGACTTGGCATTTAAAACCACATGACAAGCCTTGAACTCACTTTTTATTACACATAGATCACCCCAATGTAGGCCCTTCGTAGCCCTATGGGTAGGGTGCTGTGTAGCTAAAAGGTAGGACATGTGCTTTTAATGTTTACATGTCCTGGTAGTGACAAACAGCTAAATTAGTTTTTCCTACAGTGAGGCCTACTCCTTAAAAATAATTTTAAGGTGTAATTACTGATCAGACAGGAGTAGCTAAATCATGTTTCACAACTTTGGAATGGTAATGATAAATCCTATTTAGTGGTAAACTTGGATTTGGTACCTCATTCCTGTCTCCAATACATGCCTGGGTAGGGTGACAGCTACACGATGTGCGTTCCCTCTAGACAGCCATAACCACAGGAAGGTGAGGCTCATCTGCATTCTGAGCACTCATCTGCATTCAATTGTATTCTTATGGGTCTTCCTGGACAGGGGGGAATGGGAGGGGACTGACACTTACTTTTCAATAGGTAGTGTCCTGTCCACACACAAACCACTGATTTACCCCCTGACGTACGGGACTTGGTTGAAAAGGATCGTTGTGCACCTCACAGAGCACATTTGAAGTGCCCCCCTACATCATTGGCAATTGTGTGTATAAGTACTGCTGCTCTGACCCTACCAAATCAGTATTCTACTGGACCTGGAACTGCTGTGCTATAAGGATTGCCAGTTTGCCTTGACTGACTGTTCTGAGGAAATCCTTCCCTGCTTTGCTGAGGTGCCCTGCTGCCTGCTCATATCTACCCTGCTGAGGACAAGGACTGGACCCATCTCACTTGAACCCAGAGTGGCACCAATGGCTTGCTGGCTTGCCTCCTGTTTTTCAGGGACACAAAAGACTTCCTGCAATCCTGCTGATGCTGCTGGACTCTGCAACGTGCGAGTTCTATCCCTGCCTGATGTGGCCCCCTCCAGTCTGGGGCCTCATTAGTGAGTTCTGTAGCTAATTGCTGCAAAACCAATGCATTGCCTCAACTGCATAAGACATTCTGCTCCATCACCCTTTGATGGTGAAGCTCTGTGCTGCTCGATGAAAACACATTGGATTCACTTCAATGGAGCTCAACGATGACACCGGACCTCTCTTTGCACAGCTCGACGATGATGCAGTAGGCACTTGCACCAATCATGGTATGTCTTCAGCGAGACCTGTGTGGGTCCTTTAGGCAGCCTATCCTCTATTGCACCCAACGCGCCTCTGGTGGACCACTTCACTGAGAAAGATCACAATGAACTTGATCTGAAATGGACAATCATCAACGCAAATAAAACTCCACCAAGAGGAGGTGATCTAAGCACTCTTTTGAACACAGAGGAACTCAAATGGATATTGAGAACCAAAAGTATCCATACTGGCCTCAACCGCCTCGAGGACTGGACCTCCCTGCTATGAACTCTCATATTGACTGAACTCAATTCTCCAAAACCCTTGATTTTAAATTGCCTTCCAGGTGCTTGTCTCTAGCTGACGCCCTTATTTGCAATGTACAATTGTGATCATGTTCATAGCCACTATCTGTATAATCACCAATGCTATGCAAGAGTATGTGCATGAGTTTCACTAACAATTGGCATGCACTTCTCCCACTTGACTGCATCTTCGGTGTTTTTCCCCACCCAAAGATGGCTGCCACACTGAGCTAGTTACTTTCAAATGGAATTTTAAAACCACGGTCTTTTCAATTTAACAGCAACTGCCTATGTAATTATGATTGCAATATGTGAATAACTGCACAGTTCAAACACGATCGACACATCTCTTGCTTTACCTCTTCTTGTCCCTTCCCCTCACTCACTTGCACTTTCCAATATGGCTGCCTCAATCAGACACAACCCTGTACAAATTATCATCAGTCCCGCATGGTCACATGATGCTAGTCACATGACCAGTTGTTACTCATAATGGAGGCACCTTCCCTCACGCCAAACAGTCACCACAACATTGGCTCGACTGCTGGCTTGGACTCCCATTGAGGATCTCCACCATAATTTTTTATAGGTAAGCACGATGGTAGGCGCATTCCCCCACACCTCTAGCTCCTTGCAAGCATTCAAGAGCCTAACCCACTTGACTTCTTCCTTCTCATAGGTACTTCATCTCCTTTCTCCGATATCGCAGCAAGATCCCTACTGCGGTAAGATCCCCGCCTTTTTTAATACTTCTCACTTCATATGCTTTTTTAATACGTTTCACTTCTTACGCCAGTTAATACAGAGCCTGTTTTCACTCAACTCTTTCGCCCACATTTTTTATCTATTACTATTTCGGTCTTTTGACCTTAACCCAAACCTCATATTATTCCTCGAGGTAAGCCTCCGTTACCGTACTGCCACTTTCAAAGTGGCACCTTGCACTCACACTCCCCTTCAGTTTCTTAAACTTAATTCACCACAAGCACGCTGCACCAATGCCCGCAATAATTTTCGCCACATCACTCACTGAACCCTCCGCCTCTCAACTTCACTCGTTTATAGCACCAATCCTTATTTGCTGCGCCGATCCTGCACTGCATGATCGTCTTGTTGCTATTTCTGCCATTTTCCTTCCAATTCCTGTTCATGTACGTACTACACCGTGCCTTGTGATTTTTATATCAGTCCATAGTCACTTCTAATTAAGTGGTAGAACTCACTCCATATTCGCTGCGCCGACTCAGCACAGCATGGCCATCACGCTGCAACTTCTTGTGTGTATGCGTACTACACCTTGCCTCCAGAATTTTTATAGCGACCCACAGTCACTCCAATATTTGTGATAGAACTCGCTGGTTAGACATGCTTGAACTATATGTTTATAGTAGAATGTACTATAACCAATGTATATATCCCCTCCCATTACCCTCCCCGTTTTCTCCACTTGTTTGATATAAATTGTAATATGTTTTTCCCTCTAATTGTTTAGGCTTGAATCTTGGTGGTAATGTGAATTAGGCATAAATCGAAATGTCCTGAAGATGATCCCGTTATGCTAGAATTGGGATCGAAACGCCGTCAACAACTTGCTTTGACTGTATTATATGGAAAGTCACAATAGTGTATTTTTTTAATCATTAATCTGCAAAACTTTGACTGTATGCAGATTGCCTTCTCTTGCCTGACTCCTTTCTTGTATGTCACACCTGTCTTTATGTGGTAGTAGGACACAGGCCGTGTCCCACTTGATATTGTGCAGACAACTGACTACACTATGATGTATGTTATTAAACCCTGTCCGGCTGGACAGATAATATAGATTCCAATTTTGATCTATATTTATTTCTCTCAACTTTCCGTGACTACTTAGGGACCACTGTTCTTTGAAATATCCTCTATTGCAGTCAGCCTGAACTCTAGATTTGTTCCGGCCCCTTCTAACTTACAGTAATCTTTTGACCGCTCGTGACTTCTCAGCACTATTTTGGTTTAATCTTTAAAAATTAAAATCTCGATTTTTAGTTATTCCATGTTTGTCATTTTGGGTCTTGATTCACTTAGACAAATATTGTCTATTTTTCTAAACATGTGAGGAGTATTTTTGTGGTCTTTTCATTGTGTTACAGAGTGTTTGTGTTACACAAATACTTTTCACTCTGCCTCTTAAATTAAGCCTGCTCTGTGCCAAGCTACCAGAGGGTGAGCACAGGTTAATGTAATGTGTGTATCTGGCTTACCCCGACTAGGATTGTGTTCCCTACTTGAAGAGAACACAAACCTCTGCCAACTAAAGGCCTAATTTCTAACACCATTTATCTACTTTAAGAGATTTTGTTTTCATATGCAGGAAAGACCGCAGGATGAATTTACATAAAACTTGGCAAGATAGTACAATTTAATCAGAAAGTTTGCTTCCCTGTTGTTTTTTTATGAGACATTTAATAGTTTTTTAGATATAAGCATTTAAACACGCTTTGGTGCAGCCAATACATTTTGCTTCTTGGTGTTCTCAATGTTTGATGTAACACTGTGCTTTTCTTCTTTACTTTAAGTCTGCGCTGCTGTGCAACTTCTTTAAAAAACTTTACAATGCTAATAGGTCTGACAAAGTTACAACATATTGACCTTATCAATTCTTGTTTTAATTACAAGAGATTCCACAAACACAGTGCACGAGCTGTGTAGGCGGAATCTAATAATTACTTATGAAGAACCACTGGTTTAAAGAACTGATGTGTTAAACAAATCATCAGAGTGGCTGCAATTAATTTATTGTCAGCATCGGGCAGACTAGAGCTATTTTTTGTATTATGTGCACGGTACATATCTCTAACCAAGCAATAGCGATAATTATCGCTATTGCTTGGTAATATCCCCCACAGACTCTTATTTAGTGTTTGAACACACATTTATCAAAAATACCTCGAGAGGTAGGTGCCCAGTGAAAAAACACTGGCCTCCTACAAGAAACTGTATTTGATCCTAGCTTCAGAGAACAGCCAAGATAAGAGGAAGTAAAACTTAATGATGTGACCCTGATGCTGCTGAACAGTGAAAAGCAAGAAAATGAGAGTGAAGATTTGAGGATAAGGTGGTCATGCTCAAGAGGAAGACTCTCTGTCCCACTCACACACGGGGCCGTCCCCGGAGGAGGGCTCTGACTCTAGGTAGCAATGCACAAGCCTTTTTCCTGTACAGCCAATATATGATATAAAAAGTCCATGGGCGGTCTCGTTGTGTAATGGGCAGCAAGAAGGCCAATAAGGACAAAAAAATGAAAAAAAAAATGTTGTACATCTCTTCTGCTTAATACCACTATTCAGTGATTCATGACTCCTGTCAGTCGTATTTGAAAGTTTTACCAAATGTGATTGGCTAGAAAAAGGCTTCCCAGAATTAGTTTGACATCAAAACAATTCCACATCAATGGCTGCGAGGTGTCTGATCCCAGTTGAGTGTGGAGGGTAGAAAAGATGGGTGAGTAAAAAACTAGAGTAACAGACCAGGAAAAACACAGAAAAAAAGCCTGATTTTCGATTATGTGATTTGTCATTGTGAGACTTTCCCCCATATTTTATGAAAAAATCACAAATAGGATATGACTCACAGCTTTCTAAAAGGGTTAACAACTGAGTGGAACATAGGGTGGGAGGCAATGAGAGGCACAGAAAAAGTCAGAAATTATAACAGACAAGGGCTGTGCGCAGCTGACGATGTGGGTAGCCGATGCGGGGCATTCTTATGGGTTGGGGGATGGGCTAGCTGCATGACAGGCCCTGTAGTCAACTCTTGCTGTGCACGACTGCGCACCACAGTGTTGCGCTTGGGGCCTGTGGGGACTGGGTGAAGGGCTGGCCATAGACTAAGTTCTGGAGCCAAAGCCATCTACACACAAAGGCCGTGTGCAGATGCGATTGGCCATTCACTGGACAATTCAGATATTTTGGGAAAGGCTAACCGGTACCTGCGGGAGACCCTGTCAGTGGAGGCTCGCAGGAAAACACTCTCTGTGAGACTCATCACGCCAGGTATCACAGACATTAACCCAGTGTGGGCTCGTAAGTGGGCGAGCATTGAGTGCAGTTTATGACTCTTTGTTAAAGAATCCAGGCTACACCTTCTGTGCTACAGCCCTACATTAAACACAGGGTGGCGGTAAAGTCTTTGCCCGCTGCTCATTGCAAATGGAGTAAGGACATGCAGGGAGGCCTCAGCTTTGTGTTTCTCACACTCAACGGCAAGACACTTAGCAACACTGGGGAAATGTACGCACATAATTAGGAGTGCCATAAAGGAGGTGTCGCAGTGAAAGGCTGCTTCCATGGGAGTTTTATGGCCCTCTTTTATCTCCTGTTATTTGGGTCTCACAAAGGGGTGATTATGGCGGGAGGGCTGTGAGGCATCACTAGGGTAAATATTTTTTCTCAAAGCTTGTTTTTCATAAGTTTAGAATCACCCCAGTACCTAAACTATTTTTAAATAAATCCCAGAAAACGTGTACAAATAAATCGAGGAACCCAAGCCTCTCGTAAGGACATGGTACTGAAGGACTGGGGTGCTGGCAGGGGTCTAAGGCGAAATTGTTCTTGACAATTGTATTTTAATAGGTGTTATTTATTTTATTTTATTTATTTTTTCCTTTTTCTTTTTCCTTTTTTTCTCTTCTTTTTAGGGCTCACCCCTTTCCTATTCCGCAGAAATAGGAAAAAGAGCCCTAATGCAGCTAAACAACTACTTAAGGCCAAAAGCGGATTTTGGGAAGTGCACGCCTCGTGCACGAGCTTGCCCGAGTCTTCTGCCTGCCTCCTGCCTTGAAGGCAATCTGCTTCTCTGCCCCCTGCTGTTCCCTCCCACTCGCTCGCACATCAAAGGCTGCTCACTCAAACACCATATGCCTGCTCCCCTCCCCTGCCCCCCACTCCTCACACCACACTTTATTGGAATGTGCTATGTTCATTCTCCCCTCCCTTTCAGCCCTTTTAGCCTCTTTCCCTCCTCTGTTTTCCCGGTGTTAGTGAGTTCGAGTCCCGGCTTAGCCATTTAGCATACTGTGTGATCATGGGCAAGTTATGAAATCCGATGAAGATGCTATCTTCATTTTAACAAATACACGCAGCATATTGCTGCTAATACAGGTTCCTGGTTGAACCAGTCACCTCCCACCTAGGCCAGTGTTTATGAGTTTATTAAAATCTGCCTGTCGGGGTAATAGCTGGGGCTCTGTGAAGCGCGAGGGCCCGGGAATGGCAGCGGCCCTCACAGGTCCAGGCAGGAAGTCGAGGCCGTGTTTAAATAAAGCATACTGCTATCACCTTCAGCAAACCTTTTGCTCACCCATGCCAACTCGCCCTTGTCAGGACACCTCGTCCATGCCAAGTCCCTCGATTTATACCGAGGCTCCTCACCATAGTTATGCCCTGCACCCCCTCCAAAACACACACATGCACCCCCTCCAAAACACACACATGCACCCCCTCCAAAACACACACATGCACCCCCTCCAAAACACACACATGCACCCCCTCCAAAACACACACATGCACCCTCTCCAAAACACACATACAAGCCACCCCCAGGTTTATTTTTATTTTTAGCGCGAACTGGACCCGAGACATCGGGTATCAGAGGCTTTACATGAGCACCAGTTTTGTTACAGAAGAACACATTCATTTTTGTAAGGCACGGGGAGATTAAGTGATTTTCCCAGAATCACAAGATGTCGAGCGTTGTTGCCGAGGCTCGAATCCGGTTCCCCAGCTTCTGGGTTGACTTCTGTACCTGTCAGGCTACATCCTCTATTCAGCCCTCTATCCAGGCCCCTGCTCTTCCAAAGGAGCACTGCCGTCCTAGCCAATATCTTCTTCCAAAGCTACCAAACCCTAAAACCCCTCTCACACTTTAACCTACTCTGTCTCCTTGCGGCAGACCCCCCTCAGTTTATATGAGGTAGCCTCCTCTTTTTTATAAACTCCTAAACCGGCCCTACCTGCCCCATCGCCCTGCTTCAATTCCATTGTATCTGAACCAGCTGTGCTAACTTTGTACCGGTCTACTGGACCCAAGTATAATGTTCCACGTCCTGCCATTACGAGCCCTTATAAATCTCAAATAAACCCAGAAATCAAAACTTTCTTTCAACAACGACCACCAACCACAGATAAATGTTAAAATAGTCTGTAACTTGTTAAAAAAAAAACCTTTAGCTGACAAAGTTACATTAAAAGTGACAGTACCTTTAGATTATGCCATCATACTGAGCGCCTCTTGTGATTAGAACAGCTTCACCTGAGTAAAGGGTGTAGAGGTGAGGTGTATGTCTCTGGTTTGAGAAGTGAGGATATTCCCACTGGTTCGATGGGCTAGCATAGTAGTCCTTCGAAGATTCATTGTTAAGTTTTAACACAAACAGCAAAACTGCTATTATCCACTGAGTTTTTAGGTTGGCTTTGGGAAAAATGCAGCACTTAATTTTTTAGGTCTCACCTAGACCATGTCCTATTGGTTCTGAGACTGTTCAAAGTATTCAATTATGTCTTATTGGTTATGTAGAAGGTAACAAATATGTAAAACACTTAAATATAACTTTTCAACATGCACTTTTAAGATAACCAGTTTGCTAAAATATTGAAAGGTCTGACTGAAAGTGCCATTTACAGCTTTTCGGCTCTCAGCGGGCCAAGCGTGTTCCTGAATTAAAGGGTGTGCTCCTTTAATTCTAGACACAACTTCAGCACCTGGATACCCTACTGGGTGATTAGCCGCTATGCAAGTCTTGATTAATTGATTGTAAATAGCTTCTCTTTAATCCCCCCTCTTGAAGCTACATGCTTATTACTTGATGGCTAGAGGGAACATTAACGTTTCACTAAGTATAACCAACCTGTCAGCCGGTCCGTCCCAGAGTCTTTCATTTTTTCTTTTTTATTTATATAGCACCTACTACCTCCCTGACGAGGCGATACATTTGGAAACTAAACACTGTGTTTTCGTCTCCATATTTCTACAGCATATGGCCTGGCCAGACCAAACCCCGCAACAGGGGAAGCATGCATGGCTTAGAACTGGATTAAAAATGCTAATACTCCCAAACTAGAATGATAGTTCAGTAGGAAAATGTGCCAGCAGCAGAGAGCTGCGTGCCACCTTCAGCCACGCACTTTACCACCCTCACTCTACCACCCTCACTCTACCACTCTACCGCCCTCTCTCTACAACTCGACCGCCCTCACTCTACCACTGTATTGCCCTCACACTACCGCCCTCACTCTACCACTCTACCGCCCTCACTCTACCACTCTACTGCCCTCACTCTGCCCCTCTACCGCCCTCACGCCCTCATTCTATCACCCTCACTCTACCACTCTACTGCCTTCACTCTACCGCCCTCAGTCTACCGCCCTCACTCCACCACTCTACCGCCCTCACTCTACCGCCTTCACTCTACCACTGTACTGCCCTCACTCTACCACTCTACCGCCCTCACTCTACCGCCCTCACTCTATCACTCTACCACCCTCACTCTACCGCTCTACTGCCCTCACTCTGCCACACTACCGCCCTCACTCTACCGCCCTCACTCTACCACTCTACTGCCCTCACTCTACCGTCCTCACTATACCACTCTACTGCCCTCACTCTACCACTCTACCGCCCTCACTTTACTGCCCTCACTCTACCACTCCACCGCCCTCACTATTCCACTCTACTGCCCTCACTCTACCAGTCTACCGCCCTCACTCTACCACTCTACCGCCCTCACTCGACCACTCTACCGCCCTCACTCTACCACTGTACTGCCTTCGCTCTACCACTCTATCGCCGTCACTCTACCGCCCTCGCTCTACCACCCTACCGCCCTCACTCTACCTCCCTCACTCTACCACTCTACTACCCTCACTCTACCACTCTACCGCCCTCACTTGACCACTATACCGCCCTCACTCTACCACTCTACTGCCCTCACTCTGAAAGGCTCACTTTACCGATCTACCGCCCTCACTCTACCGCCCTCACTCTACCGCCCTCACTCTACCGCTCTACCACCCTCACTCTACCACTCTACCGCCCTCACTCTACCACCCTCGCTCTACCGCCATCACTCTACCACTCTACCGGCCTCACACTACCGCCCTCACTCTACCACTCTACTGCCCTCACTCTACCACTCGACCTCCCTCACTCTACCGTGCTCACTCTCCGCTCTACCGCCTTCACTCTACCGCCATCACTCTACCACCCTCACTCTACCACTCTACCGCCCTCACTCTACCACTCTACCACACTACCGCCCTCACTCTACCACTTTACCGCCATCACGCCCTCCCTCTATCGCCCTCCCTCTATCTATTGCCCTCCCTCTATCTATCACCCTCCCTCTATCTATCTATCGCACTCACTCTATCTATCACATCACCACAGCATCACTCAGCACCACCACAGCATCACTCAGGGGCACAACAACATCACTATGCGCTACCACAGTATCATTCTGTGCACCCATTCAACAACAACTGGTTCAAATATGTTCTCTCAATGTTTCAAGCTTTATTACAAATGTCACAAAAATATGTTAATATTTACCTTCTGTTCTTGGATTTTCGTCAGAATAAAATACACTGAACATAATCTTCACAAAAGTTATTTACAAAAATGTAAGCTATTGCCATTATAAATTACAAGAACTTTTATTTAAGTAATAATTATTAAGAAAAATGAAAAGCCATTGTTATTTGTAATATCAATACATCTAAGTCACGTAAAAACAACACATATTGCATTACAAATGCCATAGGTGTCACATTTGCGAAAGTTAAAACTATTGGAATTGTAAATGACAAAGCTATTAATTTAGCTATTTTCCAAACCAACACATAAATACAAAATTTGTCATTAACAATACCAATAACTCAAACTTTCCTAATGCGAGACCTATTGCATTGCAAATGCTTGTTTCTTTTCTTTACTGTAATGATTTTAATTCATCGAACAGTTAACAAATTTGAAATGATGTATAATGGTAGTAATGAAGTAGATCCAAGTAGAGATTTATTATGTAGTTACAGGATCAAGGATGTTGGTTACAGGATCAATTCAAGATGGTACAAAGTTAATCCAAGCTAGTACATGGCCCCACCAGGAGCTGATCTTCATAGCTCAACCCACTCATTCCAACTGTCACTCCTCCAGTCCCACAGGCATACCAACATTCCACGCTGACATCATGCACTCCAAGGTTCCATACACACAGACACATGCACACTAGCAATATCACTATAATTTGGCAGTTATAGTATGCAATGCACACCATAATACGCATCACCCACCATGCTTAACTCTTGCGTGATTACCTTATTACAAGTGCCATTTTCAAATGGATGATTGTGTGGTGGACGATGCAAGCCGTTTTTGGGTTGCATTCCCTCACTGAACTCCTGAATTAAAGTGTTTTTTTTAAATTTCCGTCAGAATCCTAACTTTGTTTTTATTTTTTGTTTTCAGTGAGTATGTGTGTGTGAACTTTAGACTGCCAATAATATAACACAATGTGAAATATTCAACTTCACGACAGAAATAAAAAGTTAGAATAATACAGGTTACAGATTTTCTTGGAAACAGGCATACTACTATAATAGTTATTGCCTTGTTCCAAATGGTAGCTTACCCCAAAATCAGACACTGGCGCAGTAAATTGATTTCTTCATGCGTGTCCTGAGCATCTGACGTGCACTGCTGAATTTGCTAAGGATAAACCTGAACGCGTTTATAAATGTTCCAAAATATTTTATGGTGTGGCCTGGTACAGAAAATTGTTAGCCATTACATCAATGCAATATGTTGCAGAGCAGATGTAAACAAGCCTGTCTTTTGAAATGGCTGCTCTTTTGACTGCAACAAGAAGGAAACACAATCGATTGCTGCCAAGGCAGTTCTGTATAGAATTGTTGAGTGCTCCACGGAGGTATTATGATATGAATTCTGAGAGGGATAAAACGAATATATCGCTCCGACAAGCTGTTGTGGACTCAATGTATTATCATGAAACATGGCCAATGGACTATGACAGGCATGAATGGTTCTGCCTGACAGCTGGTCGAGATAATTGTTTGATAAAACACTACAGAAAGCCACAGTTCTCTTCTCACCACGGTGTTCCTTTAATTATTTGCTTTGCAGATGTACCGCAGTGGCAGGATAGTTTTAAAACAGGATTCTAAATGTGCACATTTTTTCTAATACCTTAGCAAAATAAAGGAGAAAGTAGCTTGCTGGTGATGCCACTGATGGAGGACATCACGCCCACTTGGCAGATTCACTCACTTCTCTCTGATCTGCCTTCTCACTGTTACTGCAAAGTGTCGACCTTCCAGGATCAGTACAACAGCACTGCTCTATAAACAGCACGGCCAGCTTAAATTTTTAATTCATCTGCTAACTACTCTGGCTACTTTCATTTTGAGAATCACATCTGTCAATTCTTGCACCCGTCTTCTGTGTTTAAACGTTAAAACCACTTAACATTACATATATCAAACATTTTCGTTTCGTGGTCGTGCTCTTTATTTAAAGGTACCGTTGATCAGCCTTGTATGCTTTATTATTATAAGTGTGGCGCATGTTGTGTTGAGGGCTCTAGGCCCACATGCTAGCAAATGACTGGCCACACACACCGGATGGTTGCTGGGTTAGTGAGCCGCGAGCACGTGCGCTCGGCTCCTTTTATTAACTGTGTCACGTGATGTTGTGACATCAGTGGTGGGTGGGTGTTTAGTGTGGGCTTACAAATTTAACCCTTGCCTGTGTCTGCTAGGACACAACATTCCTCCCAAAATTTGATAAAAATGAAGGAAAGACAAAAGTCCGACTCTGCGGGAGGAAACACACAAATATACAATAATTACAAATTTACATTGAGCCTCTTCAGCTGCTTGCTTGATGACGATGATGGAAATTGCTGCTGAAACTTTAATTCTTCTTGGCTTGACGTCTTGGTTCTTGGTGGGCGTGCGCTTGTGAACTTGCGCCATGGAAGTGTGTTGGTCAGTCCACTTAGATCTTGTTTTTGAGGATGACGTCAACAGGATTACCAGATGTTAGACTGGGACGATGTTGTTTACCGCTGGTCCGTTGATTTCTTCACTGTCAGCAGCTTGGCTTCACATTACAAAGATGGAGTGTCTGAAGGACATACTTCTCACTAGGACGCCTCTCTCTCGGGTGTTCTCCTGCCACGAGATGTACCGGAGGCCCTTTACATCAGGTTTCCACTGGGCCGGGTATTATTCCACAGCGTTGCTCCAACTCCACAGTCTGCGTGTGAATGGAAGAGACGATGAGGGTACTACCTCACAAAGTCCGTATCTCCACCTGGAGGGTAGTTGTTGACTCCTGCCTTTGCGCACAAGCTTCTCTTCTTCCTGGGACGTGCAGGTTAGACGGCGATGGTCCATCTCTCGTGTCGGGACCCTCTGCCACCGGTGTCCCTGAGGCCTTTGCCCCTTGGATCTCCACGGGCTGGTGTGGAATGGTCAGTTCTCCTTGTTCAGGCCATCTGAGCTCCCTCCGCTTCCAGACTTCCGCTCGATCCCAAAGGTGGGTGTTGCCAATGGTCCGGCCTGTGCTCTCCTACCGTCCACAGGTCGTCGGGGTCTTGTGAATAGATGCCTGATCTGTTCCTGGTGCTCTCAGTGTTCTCCTGGACATGTGGGTCACTGTACACGATGTTGTGGTGTGTCACCTCTTCTTCTTCTTGTAGGTGTGTGGACTTGCTACACCTCTCTTCACCTTTTCCAGAAGTTGTTGAGGATGGCGTCGTGCCACATGACTTCTTACTTCAGTTCCTTTCTTCATGGCATCGTGCTACTCTTCTCCCTTCTCCTTTTCGCGACACGGTGCGGTCACCTTTCTTTCTTTTGTCTTGCTGACCAGGCTTCTTCAAGCAGCATGCACTACCACCTGTTTCCGTCTGGTCTTGTCCTGTCTTTAGGACACTGTCTTCTCTCCACTATTCGGTGACTGGACCGGTCATTACGATCTTCTCTCTTGCCTCCTATTACTTCTTTTCTTGTGAGTGTTGCGTCCGTCTCTCCGGGTCTTCTTTCGGACATTCTCCTGATCTCTCAGTTCACGGACGTCTTCTGGCAGGACATGTTCATCCTGACTTGGCAGAATTTCTTCTTTCTTCTGTGGCGACCATTTTGGGTGATCGGCTTTTGTTTGGGCGCCCCTCTGGCTTGTCGGATCATCCTTTTTCTTGGGCGATCTTCTTTGTTGCCAGATGGGGTGGACAGCTTCCTCTTCGTGAGTCTTCTCGCCATCCGCGATCATTGGGATCGCCATGTGCTTCTGCTGCAGTGCTTTTTGCGTTGGCGCAGTTTCGCCTGCGCTCTGCATGTGCTCTGCTGTTTCCGGAGGGTTAACTTCACCTCTCCATGGACCTTCTCCGGTGGGTGAACTTCCCGTGCGCGCTTCCGGTGAGGGTCTTTAGCTTCTTGGGTCGTTGACCGTGCTTGGTTACTTTGCTTCCTTTTGGCTGCGGGGTAACTTTGCGTTACTCTTCCGTTGCACGTCAGTGTGCATTGCAGTGGCAAGTTCTTGCTTCACTTGGTACCGTCGTGATACATCTTCAGTGTAGCTTTGTTCCTTGCAGTTCATTGGATTCTTTGGCGTTGTCGTTCTTCCACGTACGTATCGCACTTTTCTCCTTCACACTTGGGTACTTGCCTCGCACATCTTCTGGTGCCTTGGGTGTGGCTTCCTTACTGTTAGGCGCGGTCCTGTACTGTCCGCGTCCGGGGTACACTTGCGCGCTTCCAGTCGGTTGCCCTTGAATCTTGCTGCTTGCGGTAGACGCCTTGACTCTTCCTCTCCGTCCAGCGTGAGGTTGTCTTCTGCGATTGCGGTGAGCACCTGTGGCCGCAGGCGTCACTTCAGCAGTGATGATGGGTCTCCGTCTTTGTCCGCGTCGCTGCAGGCTTGCGTTCCCTCTTAGGCTTTCCCTTGGCTTGTACTGGTTTGCTGATTGGTCCCATTTCTAAGCTGTGATTGATTTGTCCAATGCTTGTTTGCTTCTTGTGGCTTCTTTTGGGTGCACTGCTCACCAAAGTCCACTAGATGGCAGTGTAAGCTGTTGGTTTTCTTTTAGTAGCAGCCTGCTCTTGGTAACTTTCTTTGCTTGTTGTCCTTTTCCAGGAGGAGGGGGCTGGAGTCACTGCATGTAAGTCCTTTCGTTTTCTTTTGTAACTTGGGGCAGTTGGGCACTACAGTGTTTTTGGTGCAGGCATCATTCTTGTCCTTTTTTTTTTTTTTTTTGCTCTGTGCAGAATGGCAGATTGCACTTTAGCTGTTCAGAACGGCCGCCGGCCGTCTCACGCTTGTCTTCCCCCTCTATCCTTGCTCGCAGCAGCCTTTCAGTGTTCACGCTGCACGGGGGGAGAAGACACCGTGGCTCCTGTTTCTTCTTTGGCTCTCTCGGCGGCAGCTATACTTTGCAGCTACTTCTCCCTCCCTGCCCTCCTCCGCCGCAGCTTCACCTGCCACATGCTGCGCGGCGGGGGAGGGGTGTTGGCGCTGCCTTCTGGACTCCTCTCTTCTCTACCCTTCAGACCGCGGCGGGTGGGCTCCGCTGCAGTCGCTTTCACGTAGGCAGGCCGGGCAGCATCCCTCATGGCAGCGGGTGGGCTCCGCTTCATTACTTTCACTCTCCCCACCCGCGGTACTTCACACATGCAGAGCGGCGGGAGAGACGCTGCAGGCAGGCTGCGGGTGGGCTCCGCTGGCCTTGCTGAAATAAATGTTCATATCGGGTCGCCTCTGGCAGGCCGCGGGTGGGCTCCGCTGGCGCTGCTGTATTTAAAGTTCATTGTCGGGTACCATGGCCATGCGGGTAGGCTCCGCTGTCGGCCTACAGCGCCTCGCAGCACTTGACACGCTGCGCGCGTTTTCCTTCACCCCGCCGCCGCACTTCTCACACGCTGCGCGGCGGGGACGCTGCAGGCAAGCCGCGGGTGGGCTCCGCTGGTCTGCCTTTATTTACAGTCTATTTTCGGCCGCTTCACGCCCGGTGGGGCGCCTGACCATGCGGGTGGGCTCCGCTTAAGTGCAGGTATAGGGGGGGGATCGCTCCTGGCATCTGCGACCCCCCAGGGCCATTCGCAGCTCCTGGGCTCACCTCCAGCCTACGGGCCTATTCTTTCACTGCGGCCGTGGCGAGTGGGCTCCGCCCGGTCAGCACTCCGCTCCTGGGCACAGTCGCGGCCGGTGCAGGTGGGCTCTGTCCGGTCCGCTTTTTGTCCTGATCGATGATTCGGCCCGGGGCACAGCACACACCCCACTGGCCTCTCGGCGGCCGGCGCCGATTCTGTGGGAAGGGAGGGGGCCCGATGACGCCCTGTTCTCTCCCCTTTCACCCACGACGAAAATGGCTGTGGCACGCATGGACACAGCCACCACTCCTCGTCGCCATTGTTGTTTTGAGGGCTCTAGGCCCACATGCTAGCAAATGACTGGCCACACACACCGGATGGTTGCTGGGTTAGTGAGCCGCGAGCACGTGCGCTCAGCTCCTTTTATTAACTGTGTCACGTGATGTTGTGACATCAGTGGTGGGTGGGTGTTTAGTGTGGGCTTACAAATTTAACCCTTGCCTGTGTCTGCTAGGACACAACAGCGCACAATCCAAAATCGGGCATTTACGTTTCCTAGGCCCGGTTTTACAGGAACACCCATTATGAAAAGAGCGCAAATACTACTCCTGTTTGTTTTGCAGGCCATTTCAACTCTGTCCTAATACGATCTTTCAGATATAATAAGGTGATTCAGTGATTGAATGGGTAACATATTCCATTGAGCTGTAACTCATGGACAGTGATGCAGTTACATTAACTAATCAAAACCAGTTCCTTTCCAATATTTGAAATCTTGCTGTTATATATCATTTACCTGGTTTGTTTGGTCATGAAAATGTAGTCATGTATGACATAAAATGTAATTTTCTAAATCAAAACATAATGCTTTTTGCAGGATTGTCGGGCATTGAGCATTTAATTGAGGCACTTGTTGGCACCCGATGGAGCAGACCTATTATAAACTGACTTTTAAAAACGTTTATTTTTACTCCATGACGCTATTTTATAGTTCTGCGAAAAGATGTATTTACCATTGTAATGGTTTTTATTACCTAAACAATAATTGTATTATAAGTAAGCGGTACCTGCAATGTATGTATTTTCTCATATTGAGCTTTTCATTGTAAAATGATTTGAGTATTTTCTTCTTTTTATTTAATCCATGTGGTGTGGATTATTTTACTCTATACAAGCGTGCTACGATTACCAAAATTTCATTTCATGAGATGTTTTCACTTTGCAAGGTGAAAATAAATGTAGTTTTCAATTACGAACTTTAGACCTTTTCAAGTTAAATATGCTATAATAGAATATTCTTTTTTTGGCATTGCTTTCTTTAAACTACATTCACTCCAATATGCAATGAAATCAATATTTTATTTCTGAATCCATGATTTTATAAAATAATTTGCATTCTGATGTTTTAATAGATAATTTTCTCTAGCAACGCAGTGGTTGTGGGAAAAAGCATTCAGTGCTTTGAGAAAATTATCAAGTTTTTTTTTATTTGTGTTAACAATTATTTCTGCCATCTGTGAATGTTTGTGTCACATCTGAGGATCCTTTGATGTTCCAAATGGGAAATCAGACGCCGGTCCTCTGTACCTATTGAGAGTAGACGCACGACATTAGGTTTGACATTACTCATTGAACAATACAAAAATTGCTTTTATAGCATGCTTAAAACTGATCAGATGAATCATGACCGCGCGCCGCTACAAGATTAAAGTTTGCGAAATGCATTAACCTTTGGCTGTTGCCTTAATGCATCTTCTAGAGAATAAATTGGTAGTACTCATGCCTCAATTGATTCAGGTCTTAAAAACCAGCGCATTAATGTATGCAAAGCTGTACACGAAGACTCTGATACAGTTTCAATTACTCTGTCCCTTTTTTCGAGCTGGGAAACAATATCAGCAGAAGCCTCAACTTCCCAGATTGGGAATTACTCAGGCCAGAATACTCTGATCCAGAAGCACATGAAAGGCCCTTACTTTCAGATCAGCTGCATTATCGAATTCAATGCAGAAGGTAGTTAGAGCAATAAACACAATAGTAGATCAGGAACTTTCTAAGCTTTATTTTGAAAAAATTGAAACCAAATATAAGGTTTTAGACTTATTTCATACTGAAATTATCATATTATTCCTCTTTCAAACAGAAAAAAACAAACATTGTGTTCTGAGTTGTGTATTTTCTCTCTTTTACACATCCCTCTCATTATACACAGTATTATATAGGAATGCAGTAAGCATTTTCAAAAAGACATTACATTCTGAAATCTCCATTTATACCTATACCTATATACCTATGTGTCTATTTAAAATATAGTGACCCAGATTATATATCGCAAGGCCAAATCACTGGGAGGCATCCAATCTAGGTGTATGTTTACAGGCAATTGAAAATCTAATTGGCTGTCCAAGAGAAATCTGGGTTTTTGGAAGGCATGCATGCACTGGTGCAAATAGGCAAGCATATGAGACATTAGAAGGGAGAGCTTGCACCTTAAAAGAGAGGATCACCTGTGACACTGAATTTGTTGTATATGTCTGGAATGTCGATGCCATATGGAATACGCTGGGAGCACAATCCATAAAATGAAAATCCGGATCCTGCAGCACCTCAGGGCCATAAAAAATGAAGATAGAAACAATCCTATGGCCAAACATTTCTCCGAGTTGCACCAGGGTAATCCTGGCAGTTTGACTTTTTATGGCATTAAACACATCAATGCCCACACACATAAAGGTGATTGTGAACTTGAGTTCCCTACATATGAATCAAGGATGTTCATATCCCTGGAAGCAGAGAAACAAGGGAGGCATAACCTTAATGCTGAGCTACATGTTCCCATTTAATTGTATTGATGCTTGACGCGCCCCTGCTGTTTAACTGAGCTAGGATCATTAAGAGATGAGGAATCTTTGACATCATGAGATCATGTATGAAGTTTATGTATTGATGCTCTCTGAATTGCCCCTTGAAATAGTTAAATACCTCAGTGCTCCTGTTCTTCACCTCTGTGCCTTGGGTCATAAATCTGACTCCAGCACTCCCCATTTTCAGGCTCTACTGTCTGCAGCCTGATGATAATAATGTAATATAATATATACAGTGAAGTAGTGTGGCTCACTGGTTAGAGGCGGCAGACCCGAGAGCAGAGGACGGCCCGGGACCAGGGTTCGATTCCCGGCGCGGCAGGTTTCTGGACCAGGGTCAGCGGACTCGACAATTCTCTCGCCTCGGTGCCCACTCTGATCAGCGATCACACTCGGCAGCTCTGGGCATTAGCCTGCCTCATCTTCACTAACGGCCCCACCAGACCGCCGGGGATGCCTGGTCTCACCCTGGAGATACCCATTAAGGGACCATCTCTCAGGGAAGCCAGGAAGGGTTTCGCAGCGGTCGAAGCGCCTTGGGACCCTACGGGTAAGTAGTGCGCTATATAAATGCCAATACATTTACATTTACATTTACAATATAGGGGACCCCCTGAGCAGGCCTAGGGGGTCAGGGTGCTTCTACCCTGCCCCCTTTTTGAGTTCTACACCTTGCTTTTTCTGCTTTCCTGTGCCTCAGTCTACTGAGGCACAAGATGGCTGCCAACAATTTCTGTTTTAGAGTGTTGACAGACAGTGGCAGCCAATCAGCATGAAGCTCGTGCATGGAAAGGTGCACGCACGGTGCGCGCACGGTGCGCGCACCCGTGCGCGCTTATAAATATATAATTGATTTCAACTTTAATTTTCTCAGCAACTACTGGAGGGATTTACACCATTTAAACAAAAGCGTGATCTGCGTACCAGACCCTACCATTTTCCCAAATTTGGTGTAATTCCGTTCAGCGGTTCGGGCTGTAGCCGTGTCTAAACGTCCTATGGAAATTAACATGGGGAAAACACGTTTTGGGACCCCCCTTTTTTCTCTGCCCCCGCTTGACGAATCTTCCCGAGATTTTGAGGGAAGGAGCGGAGCGTAGCGAGCCATCTTCTTTGAGAAATTCGCAGAGATTCATCAACCAGCGCAAAAGGTATTCCCAATAGAATGTTGCGGATTTCCTATGGAAACTAGGTCCTAACTATAACTACCTAACTAGGTAATATACATATATATGTATATATATATATATATATATATATATATATATATATATCTACATATTACCTACTGGCGGTCGCCAGTAGGTATATATAGTTAGGATTTTTTCTCTATGGAACTTTTGAAAATTCTATGTCTAATAACTTTGGCGTTTGTGGACGGAATCGGCTGAAATGTTCAGGAAAATGGCACATTTTGTTTCCGAGCAGCCCCTGAAAATTTGGGGGGGTTTCGTCAAGGGGGGGCCGAGAAAAAAGGGAGGTCCCAAAACGCGTTTTTTCCATTCATTTTTCCATAGGGCGTTTGGCCTCACTTTTAGCTCGAACGGCTGAATGGATTTACACGAAACTTGGCAAAATTGTAGGGACTGTTAGCCCGATGTGCCTTTGCTGGGTCTCAATATATGTGCTCTAGGGGATTTCGAGAAATTAACGTTTAAAAAAACAGATATATCTGCGACAGCGTCCCGGATAGCGCTCCAGATCGCGTACTTTTCGCGTAACGGAGCTTTGCGAAGCGAAGCTGATTGGCTCTCTGGTGTCTGTCAACATTCTAAACAGTCCGGTGCGGCCGCCATCTTGTCTCTCGGTAGGATCGAGAGACAAGAGGAGGAGAAAAACGAAGGGGGAATTTAATGAAAGGGGCAAGGTAGACCCCTCTTGACCCCCTAGGAATGATGTTGGGGTTATTAAAGGGTCCCGTGGGGCAAATAAAAAAAAATAAATTTTTCGCGGTAGAAGCGCTTCCCGGTTCGTGAACTGGGTCGCAAACTGGTAGCGAAACGGGAATTCGCCATTTTGTGTTTCGATTTAATTAAATTACAAGATGGAGGAAAAAAAATGTGAGAAATGGATATAAGGGGGTACGGGAGACGTATCCTGACCCCCTATGTTTTCTGAGGGTAGTTGAGGAGGCTCATATATGTTGATACTTGTCTTCCAGCGGCTGCGCGTAAGCGTTTTTTTTTTTTTGCTGCGTGACGTCTGTTGACGTTCGATTCGAAGGAAATCAGGAAGTGTTGACCGCCATTTTGACACTGCGAGTAAATATATTGTTAAAAATAATTGTTATAAATTGATCCGTATTGATAAACATTGTGTGCGCCATCTTGCTTTTTTTCCAATGCCACACTTTTTTCATGCACGGCAGCCATTTTAGATGCTTTGACCAGACCCACTCTCTGCACGCTGCCGATCCTCAGCATGGCTCCCCACCCTTGTAAGCATCTCCCCCACGCACTGGTCACCCCCGCTCTCTGTCTTATGCATGGGCCATAAACCTCCCCCCATTTGCGCTGCTCTTTCCTGAGAATCACACCCTGTGCCCGTCCGACACCTCCCTTTCACCCTATTCACTACCGCACCCTCTGACACTCCTCTTCCTCTGTGTCCGATTGTCCAGGCCGGTCCCAGGCTATCACCTAGCCCTGCGGATGTAGTTTATGGCCTCAACTGTAAAGAATCACCCCTCTTCAAAGGAGTTACAGTAGATCAAGGCCCCCACCCGATGAGATCCGTCACACTACACGCGTTCCTACAATCTGATAACCATCCTGTATTGTGATTGGGCAGGGGATTCTCACTGTGAGGGTGTGTGGGACCGAGCCTGAAGCGGAAGATTCCAGGGATGCCTTTTTGTACATCAAAGTCTTCACAATTAAGTGTCACATTAAAAATATATAGCACTCCAACAAAGTAGTAGGATTATAACACTTTAATAACTTATAAATATATACAACTTATATATAACTTTTATGCCCAAATTACGCAAAGATTTAGCTAATCTGCTAAAGGGGGGAGTCGCCATTTCTTTACAATAATCAATAATGAAAAATCAACATCAATAGGGTTGTCCGTATTCACGATGCAGCACTATAGTGCAACATACACAGCACCTGGGGTGTCAAGAGTGAACAGGTCCTAGCTGCTTAACCAATGACTGACAAATGCTATATTAAACACTTACTATGTATAATACTTGCGTTCACAATAGTTTTACTTTACAAAACAGAACAAAAGATGTCCCCTGTAAGTAAACCCATATTAGCTGTTTCAGTTATTGAACATCCTAAGGTTTTATGACATGGGGAACAGTAGTGATATCCTGGGCGGGTGATGGAACTTGGTTTGTTAATGGAAAAACATCTACAGAGAAAACTATTGGTAAATTATACTTCTCCGGAAATTTAAAACTCACAAATGTTTCATTTGTGTAATTGTTTCAAAAACATGTACATTAAAAAACTAAATACGCTCCACTGTTTTAGGAAATCTTTACAGTTTGCTACATCACCCTTTAAAGTTACAACTACGAAAACCTACTTACTTAAGCTGTTGAATTCGGCTTCAAATGTAAAGCATAAGTTCAAGCTAGCATATCATATTTTTAAAAGGTTAAATATAATTGATATGCAAATTTAAATACTACCCTTTCTTAATGGTGACACCTTATCTGTCCTATATCCCACAATTTCCATGAGCAAAGCAAAATAAATTCTGAGGCCCTGAAGAAATAAGGCTTACTGTGGGGTTCAACTCAATCTGGTGTTTGGGCGCTTTCATGTTTTGGGGTGATATTCTGTGACAGGGTGCAGGCACCAGAAGAATTTTAGCCTAGTTCATCACATTGGAGAATATATAGCACTCCAACAAAGTAGTAGGATTATAACACTTTATTAACTTATAAATATATACATCGCAACAAAAACAGTAAACACCTTAAAAAAAAATTTATTACAACAGAAGCAACAATGGTCAGTAGCGGTCTGTTGTGCGAATAGTTCCAAGGCAGCACAACGTGCTGAGTTCTTGACGGCACCCAGGTGAAGAACCATCCCTTCTTTAAACCCCATGGTGACCAACTATAGTTTATTTTCTATTTCGTTCTCTTGCCATATCAAAATAAAAGTCTTGGGTTTCCTTGTGTTTCTTAATAGCATTGGTGTCTGCACACTTCTTTGTCAAGTCTGTGAACATGACAGCTGCTTCATAGACAGACGATATCTTTGTTAAGTCATTAGTGTTAAGTGTGTCTGAAACTACAGTGCCCTTCTGTTTTACTTTCCTCAGACACTACAGAGTTTTGTGTGTTGTTCTTCTGAGCGACAATTATTCCAGAGGTTTCAGGTTCACTTGTTTTGTCCTGCAGTGAGTTAACAGCTTCAGAGACTTCATGTTTATTTGCTATGTCCTGCTGTGCGCCAACTGCTTCAGAGACGTCAGCCTCATTTGGTATGTTTGACTATATCCTGGACCTGCCTGGCCGCGCCCAAAATGGCGCCGGTATAAATGGGACTCGTAACTCCTTGTTGTGTACTGGTTGCCCAACCTTGATATCACGAGATACGTATGCACCGTATGCGCCCCTGGGTGCCGCACTGGTTTTGGTATCCTACAATGCTGCTCCGAAAAATGGCGTGGGGCGCCCCGGGGGGGTGGGGGGGAGGCGGCGTGAACGGGCCACCCCAGGTGGAGGCTCGTCTGTTGTAGTGGGGCGCCCCTTTAGCGTTTCACTTGCCATTCAGCGGTTTTCCGCTCGCTCTTGCGGCTACAGCGTCTCGCTCACCATGTAGTTGAGTTGCTCCCACTCTTGCGGTGCAGCGATAGGCGGCTGCCACAGGACTCTTAAAATGGCGGCCGGCTCTTCGGATTTTGGCCTCGTCCACTAAAATGGCTCTGGGACACCTTGGAACTCGGGCGCTTGTCTGCTAGGGCTTGGGCTCCATTCTCGAAAGCGTCCCCTCAGCCTTGAAGATTCTACAAAAGTCTTGGGGGCCCCCGACTCCCGCAGGCTTCCGGTGGGGAGTGGCTGCCATGATTGCTTGCGGAATGGCCACGACGGAGCAACGAGATGGTGGTGCTCTCATGCTGACGCCAGCTTCAGTCTGAAACATCCAGAAACACTGTAGACTATCAATTCGATGAGTTCCGGTGGAGCCCCAACGTGACCCAGTAGGGAAGAACTTGCCCTCCCCTTTTTTGAGTGATGGTTCTTGTTGCCTGTCCCCTCTGTTGTCATCTAACGGAACCTTTTTTGATTGCCGAGTGAGAAAAAAAAAGGCGGGTCTTTCATCGTTTGGGAAAAAAAAATGTTTTAATACAATGAAAAGTGTTATTTTTAGGTCATATGATCAAGCCTTCCATCATTAGGAAACCAAAAGTAAAATGAACCAATGAAAAGTTTTATAAACAAGTCACATGACCTGTTATGCGGCTTTGGGCTATAAAAAGCATACAAAACCCGTTGGCCCATGAGGCGGCGTCAGTAGCGAACTTTTATGCCCAAATTACGCAAAGATTTAGCTAATCTGCTAAAGGGGGGGGTCGCTTTTTCTTTTGATAATTTATTCACCCATCCGTAGCCTCTCTAATCTCCATTACAATGTGTTTGTTGCTGTCGCTAGCTGATGAAAAAACTAAAGTGACAACTTCCTTATCCTTAATTTGTCTTTCTTTGTTCCTTAAGATGTCATCTGTGTCAACTTCTTCCGATGATGCGTTAGGGATTTCCTTGTGTTTCTTAATAGCATTGGTGTCTGCACACTTCTTTGTCAATTTTGTGAACATGACAGCTGCTTCATAGACAGACAATATCTTTGTTAAGTCATTAGTGTTAAGTGTGTCTGAAACTACAGTGCCCTTCTGTTTTACTTTCCTCAGACACTACAGAGTTTTGTGTGTTGGTCTTCTGAGCGACAATAATTCCAGAGGTTTCAGGTTCACTTGTTTTGTCCTGCAGTGAGTTAACAGCTTCAGAGACTTCATGTTTATTTGCTATGTCCTGCTGTGCGTCAACTGCTTCAGAGACGTCAGCCTCATTTGTTATGTTTGACTATATCCTGGACCTGCCCGGCCGCGCCCAAAATAGCGCCGGTATAAATGGGACTCGTAACTCCTTGTTGTGTACTGGTTGCCCAACCTTGATATCATGAGATACGTATGCAGTTTTGAAGCACATGGCGAGCAGGGACGAGAATTGATTGAACATTTTGACATCCCTATTGATATTAAGTTCTGGTGTGTTATTGATTACTGTACTATTGAAAGTTCGAATTAACGTCACCCATGGTACTTGCCCGCAAATTTATATCTAGATAATTTTATTGTAACTGGCCCTGTCGTACTTTAATTATAAAATGTACGTCCACCGATTCCGTAAATGGTAGACACCTTAGTTCTTGCAATCTAATGGGTCGCCCGTTACGTTCTTCTACAGTGTAAATGTGCCCTCATCATATACGATTCCAGTTTGCTCCGTGGCCGGCCCACGTGGTTATAGGCCCGTATTTGTATACTGACATTTTACACAATAAAGTTTTGAATAATAGTCACTGTTTTCGAATCAGTAAAAGGCAAGTGAAATAAAGCAGTCCATTACATATGATGTAATATGTGACATCATCAGCAGTGGATTGCGGGTGCCCGATATATAGTTAGTGCAACTAACTATATATGCGAATTTCAATGGTTTTGTGTGAGTAAAATAAGGTTTTTTAAATGCTAATCCCTAACTATATATGGTCTATAACCTATGGTTTTTTCAGTGAATTTTCAAGGTTTTGTAAATGCTAATTCCTAACTATATATGGTCTATAACCTATGGTTTTTTCATTGAATTTCAATGGTTTTTTAATAGCAAATATCAAAAGCTGTAAAATGTATTCTTCTTTTAATTGAAAAATATATTTTAGATGTTTTTAATATAATATTTTTATATATATTTTTTTTTTAATTCTTTTTTTTTGTTTCGCTACCGGTCCGCGTACCGGGTAGCTTCCCGTAAGCTCAATTTGGTGCCGCGACCCGGTCCGCGAACCGGTAAACGTTCTGTTAGCGCAACTGCCGAGTTAGAAAACAACATCGTGACGCGTCGCGTAAGCGCGACGTATCGCGTTGCAGCGTAATGCGTCTTATGACGCGCCGCGTTAGCGCACCCGGAAGCGTTCCGGAACGCGAACCGAGGCGCGAAGCGCAGCACCCCGGAAGCGCTCCGGGTGCGTAGCGGGACGCGTAACATAAGCGTAACAGGTCATGTGACTTGAAAATAACACTTTTTATTGGTTCATTTCACTTGTGGTTTCCTAATGATGTAAGGCTAGGTCATGTGACCTAAAAATAACACTTTTCATTGGTTTAGAACATTTTTTTTTCCCAAATGATGAAAGCCCCCACCTTTTTTCTCACTCTGACTTTCAACTTTGTGAGAGGAAGACCTATTTTGATTATTAAGAGATGGCTTCAATAGTAGCTGCAGCTGGCGGACCCCCACCACCACCACCACCTCCAAGGAAGGAAGGACCATCTACCCAGTTCATTCCCAACCCTGAGGAAGAGGAGGAAGAAGAGGAAGAGGAGGTACATGAGAGAGTATTCTTGCCTGAACAGCCCCGGAAATCCCACCACAAGGACAATTTCATTTGGCAGTTTTTTACATTTCCTCAAGGCCAAAAGAAGGTCAATGCCCGTCATGTAACATGCCTGATCTGTAAAGAAGTTCTGTCCCGAGGCACAGATAAAAAGTATAGTTTCGGGAACTATACTATGCATCACCACATGCAAAGGTGGCATCCAATAAATTACAGTGTGGCTGAGGTTCGTAACCTCCGTGAAAACCCACCAACTCCTGTGGCCACCACCTCAACACAGGAAAGTCTTTCGGGACCAGAGGCGAGGGAGACGGTCCCCAGTATCCAGACAAATTTTGGACACATCAAGCTAGTGTGTATTTATTGTGGGGGATTACTTTGTTACGGCGAGATGAGTGTAAATTTAATGAACAGAGCATTTGAAAATCACAAGTGCTCAAAACGCCCCAAAAAGTGATTTTTTTTTTGCTCCTGTTGAGCCATTTCTAATGCCTGTTTTTCGTTCTTCCCCCCTCACAAAAAACAACTTTTTTTTTAAATTGTTCAAAAAATACAAAAAAAATAAAAAATGTTCAGAAAAATAATAAAAAAAATATAAAACAACTAAAACAATAAAAAAAAGTTATTTTCAGAACTACCTCCCATTTATAAAAAATTGCTAAAATGTTTAGCACTCTTGCATTCTCTTTTTTTTTGATTCGCTTCCTGGTTCGCGCCCCGGTACGCGAACCGTAAGCGAACCAAAAAAAAATGGAAAAAAAAATAGTTTATATAAGGGAAGGAGACAGAGAGAATAATGTTAAAAGAAAGACAGCTAGAGGGAGTAACACAGAGATACTGTATAATAGATAATTATACAAAGAAAAGTTGTAAGAGGGAAAAATTGAGAAAAAGAAAATAGAAAAGGAAGTGAAAGAAAAAAGAGTGTAGAAGAATAATAAACAAGAGTTACTTGGAGAATGTGAATGAATCTTCAAATTAAAAAGAAAGAGAGTAAAGGACGTGGAATAAGAGGTAGGGATAGAACCGGACTAAAACAACAACCCTGAGGGAAGGTGTTTAAAAAAAAAGAGAGTGAAAGTAAATAGGATTAAAACAAGGTGTATCATAGTGAATAAGATTAAAACATGTGGAATGACAGAGAGAAAAAACAGAAAGAAGAAAAGAAGAAGTGATAGAAAAAGAATAATTGAAGCAGCAAAAAAATGAAAATAAGATAGTGTGCATGAACTACAGTGAGAAAGCATAAAGAACAACTTGTAAAAGAGTGAAGAGACAGTGACAGTTTGTGTTAGAGAGACGGACTGAGTGAAAAGGAGTGAGGAACTGTGAGAACAGAAGGACTGACAAAAGGAGTGGAAGGAGTAGAGTAAGTAAGTAATTGAAAAGGAATGAGGGAAAACGCAAAGGAAGGAAACTGAGGGTTAAGGAAATAAAGCAGTGGAAGTAATAGAAGTTGAATGTGATAGAGATGTAAGGGAAAAAGTACTAAATACTTACTTTATAGTTGTTGTTAACTCCATCACTTATAATTTTTTTTATTTCAATCTGTGAAAGAAAGAACAAAAATTTGAAAAATATTAAAACATGTATTTAAAAAATAGAAAAGACAAGGTATAAGGATGAAAATCATACAATTTTACAAAGAAATAAAGTTAGAGATAAAGATTCAGAAAGGAAAATAAAGTAACAGTGAAAGACAGACAGAGTCAGAAAGAAATAGAAATGGAGTAAATTACTAAGTGAATAAAAAGGAGGATAGATTCAGTGACAGAAAAGAAGGATAGAAGAGAAAAATAAACTAAAGATGTGTAAGATACTAAAAGAATGTGAGTAAGGTAAACTAAATAAGGAAAGGGTGAATAAGGAAAAGAGAGTGAGGGAGAGAGGGGACACAGAAAGTGAAGGAAAGAGTGTCAGATACAGACTGAGTGAAGCAACAAAGAAAGATAAATGAGTGAAGGTGAGTTATACTAACTGATTGCAACAAAAAAGGAGAACCCAAAAATATTTAATTTCGAAAACAAAAGGGAGAAAAGATGGGAAAGAGAAGCGAAGCAGAGGGTCTAAAAGCTAGAAAATGGTGCATGAGAGAAAAGAAAAAAGCAGAGTTGGAATAAGGAAACAAAGGTTGAAAGATAAGTGGAGTTAGAGAACAAGGGTGAAAGAGAATAAAACAAAAGGCAATGTGAGTATGTAAAGAGAATTGATATAAGGTAGTAAAAGACAAGTGAGCATGAGACAAGATGAGTACAAATTTAAAATCACAATACAAAATATAGAATTAATTATACATGTTAAATGGTTTATTTTTTCTGTTCTCAGAATATATCAAATTTCACTAAAAACAGTGAGTTGAAGGTATTCATCATATAACAGCGGGAAAAAAAAACACAATCAAAATGATTGTGTTTAAAAAACCCATATAATATAACAAATCAGAAATCAGAACTCATCAAAAGTACACTTACTTTCCATGACGTCGAATGATATGCGATGAACAGCTTATACTCTGTTGTGCTCTAAAAAATCCGTGCCCGCCACTTTCTGAAAGAAAAGCTCTTTCTTTCTGAGTAATATGTTAGAAACAATAAATGACTTTTTGCTCTCTACCACACTTCTCCTCACGGCCAAATCGTGTAAGAGCCAATTTAATCTCTTCGAATTCCTCAAAGCAAATACCGTCATTTTCTTTTTCCCCGACTTTCAGAAAGAAAACGTCCAAAATCACTTTCACAATCTTGTACTAATAATATCTCCCCTTCTAGTTTACCCATGTTTCACATTTCCTATAACATTGATACCACTTACTATGAGGCACACTTACACTACCTCTATGACTTTTCCAATTTTTTCATTCTCTTGATCTCAGTTACTAACAAAGCAATTTTAAACAACAGAGTAAATCATATCAACTCTTTGAATCATTATAGACCAGTTATGTATCTCTATGACTACTTTACATTTTTATTTATTATGATCACTCTAATTCACAAAGCAATTTAAAACAGCAGACTAAAATTTATCAACTGCTCCAATCTTCGTAGGCCACTTTCCTTCCCTAAAATTTTGGTTTTAAAAACACTAGGTAAGAATTTTTTAAGTCAAACGGTAAACGTTTTTTGAAAGTTAAAACAGAATCATTGCAGAATGACCAGCCGTTTCCAGATTTTAAATAAGCTGTGTAATGTCCTGAAGTTGTTGAAGGACCGTCATGATATATAATTGCTGCAGTTACAAAAGTCCTTCCTGATATTGACAACTGCGAAGCCACAACATTTTTAATTAAAGTTGTCAATTTAGTTCCCTCAGACCTACATCGTTGGAACATTAAAATGATATACTGGCCATAACTTCGTATAAATAATGTGGACAGCATTGCAGACTTACATTGGCTACACTCCATGTTTTGATCGGCTGCTTTTACTAGCTTATTAAAGGATACTGATTTACTGTCAGGCAAAGTTAAATATATAAATCTTTCTGAGTCTACACTAGTAGTACTTGATAGCCTACAGTTCTCGCAGTCATGCTGCCATTGATAAGAAAGGCCAAACAGATAATCTACATCTACACCTTCATCTTGCAAAACATCAAGCATATACATTAAAAACTCCTGACAATCCTGCTGAATATTTTGAGAGAATTGCGTTTGACCTGAACATTTGTCTAAGAGATTTCGAATTTCAGATACACTTTCTATTTTTCTTCTATCAGTGCTACATTTCTCTAACACAGAATTTAACAAACAGCAAAATCTTTGATCTGAATTGACCACAATCTGTTCTTTTAATGTTTCTAGAGAAAAGACAACATTAACCACTACATTAGCATAGCAGTTGACACCAGAACTATTTTCAAATTGAAAACCAACTACATCTTGAACAGCATCCATTTTCTTTCTGCTTACAATTTCGGGTTCATCGACTTTTCGTGTTTTTGCTACGACCTCCCTACTATTGGTCACATTTGTTCATTTCCGGCCTACCACACGTTTTTCAAACAAAGGATATTGAGGCAAATGTGGCGCATATTCTCTTCTTAACCTATTGTATTCCTTAACACAATCTAGATCTGCACAAATATTTGTCTCATCACACTCAATCAAGTACAATCCAGATAAAGTTCTGACTCGTGATAATGCCACATAAGCCATACCCTCCTTGAACACAGAACTGCCAATATTCACCAAAGCACTGTCTACACTTAAACCTTGTGATTTATGGATTGTCACCGCATATGCCAAGCAAACAGGAAACTGCTTACGGCGAGCATATAAGTCTTTAACAAGCAAAAACCTAGCAGAGCAACAACCAATTTGCTGTACATCCTCAATGCCATCAAATTTAATTTTTATAAATTCAATTCCATCTCTATTTCTGTATTTCTCAAAATCAACAACATTACCCATTGATCCATTTACAAGACCTCTTTCAACATTTAAATTCCTTCTCAAAATGATACGGCAATTTAAGCACACATTCAGAGTCTTTTTAAAACCCGCAGTTTTAGATGTAGTCTTCTCTAATGAATCCAATTTAGATTTCAAATTTTCAGACAAAATAATTGTTGCTCCCATATGCTCAATTCTGCCAATAGCTTCCAGTTTCACTATGTCTTGGTTTTCTAAATTCAACATTTTGTTGTTGAAGATGGAACATTCTGGCAGAGTTGGCATCAAACATATCCCAGATTTCCTCTCAGTAATTTTCTGAAAAATATTCTCTGGCAGAACGTCTTCATCTGGATACAAATTTGACAATAATCGTGCATGTAAAGCTTCCTTCCCATGCTTAGTCACTTTTCCAATTCTAACATCTTGTAGAATATTCTTATAATCTTCATCCTTCGCCTGACGCATATTTTCATGCAGTTCAGCATAATTGAAGTTTTACCATATATTAACGTTGCCAATGCTCCCTAGGCACTTCCTGGTATCTTCATGCGTCAGTAGTTTAAACATTGGTTGTCCTTTCACTGGTGTCAGCTGCAGAAGATCACCGAAAACAATGATGTGTTTGCCACCAAATGTTATGTTATGTTATGTTATGTTATGTGTTTTTTATTAGGCGCGCAAATGCTCCAGCTAAGGAGCGTCTTGGCGCCCGACAAGGCAGCTACACAACACAACTAAATAAAACAGCACAAGCAAACTAACTAAGGAAATAAAAATGTTTTCAAGGCGCGACGAAAAGAAAGCAAATCGCTCATGGCGCGAATTGCCGGGGGTAAAGAGTTCCACAGAGCAGCGGCCCGCACTCGGAATGAGCGCCCACCGGCCCTGCTTCGCTTAAAGCGCGGTACCACGGCCAATTCGAGATCTGCCGATCTTAAAGGTCGTGCCGGAATATAGTTGGCCATGAGGGTCGTAAGAATCGTTGCCGGGGACCCCTTCAAGATCTTATGGGCGAGGCAAAGGACCTTAAACTGAATCCGCTGCGCCACCGGGAGCCAGTGCAGCGCTCGAATGGTGCTGGAGGTAGGACAGAATCTTGGAAGGCCCACCACCGCTCTTGCTGCTGCATTCTGGATCCGTTGCAGGCGCCCGATCTCAGCTACATTCAAACCGGCCAGCAAGGAACTAGCATAATCCAGTCTAGAGATGACGGTAGCTTGGATCATGAGTTGCCGAGTGGGGGCATCGAAAAACTTTAGCACAGGACGGAGCCCGCGCAGGATGCCGAAGCAGCAAGCAGCCGTGCGTTTAGTGTGGCATGCAAACGTAAGGGAAGGGTCCAACCAGACCCCGAGGTTTTTAAGCTCGGCGACTGGGATGGGAGCAGGACCCAACTCCTCCGGCCACCATCTCTCTCCCCACAGTTCCGGTTGCCTACCAAATACCATCACCTCGGTCTTACTAGCGTTTAGCTGGAGACAGTTAAGCGTCATCCAACTAGCGACCGCCCTCAGTCCTTGTTGAAACCTAGGAGCGTCGACCTCCGCATCCCCGCTGATCGTGACCGCTAGCTGGGTGTCATCGGCATATGACACCATGGTCATACCCCATTGTTTGACAACCTCAGCTAGCGGCCTTACGTACAGATTGAACAGCGTAGGGCTCAGCGAGGAGCCTTGGGGGACGCCCAGGTTCAACGGATGGAATTTTGACTGATAAGGTGGGACGGTCACGCTAAAGGCCCGGTTGGTTAAGAACGACCGGAACCAGAGACACATCATACTCTGTTTTAAGAACTTCTTGCATTCTCAAATGCACAAAGGCAAGCATGACATTAGAAACCATGCTTACTTCGTCAATGATAAGAAGTTTCATCTTCTTTAGGACTCTTGAAACTTCACAACAAGCATCTCCAGATAACTTGTGGTATTGTAATTTGTTATCATGCTCCACTGGCATCAGTAGACGATGCAAAGTAATACCTTTAATGTTATGTGCTGCCAGACCAGTTGGAGCGGTGACAACACAAGACAGCGATGACTCAGTCCTTTTCTGCAAATAACATGAAATTGCTTTAATGAGGAAACTTTTTCCAGTTCCTGCTTCTCCACTCACGTACAGTCGGACAGGCTTCAACGACGTACATTACATGAGCACTGTTTCTTCTCATGACTTAATCCATGATCAATTTGGTTGGTAACTTTGTCATATATTTTCCTCTGCTCAACGTTGTCTTTCCAAATCTTCTAAGTTAACCGCATCTTCCTGAGCATGTGCCATGGCTCTTTCCACTTCAATCATGGCAGTGGCAGCTTCATTTTCGATAACTGGTCCTCCTAGTGGATCCTGACTCAATGAAGTGGAACTCTGACTGTCCTGAGAACTGTCTCTAGCAATCTCGGCTGCAATTGTTGCTTCCTGCTCGATTTCTGTATTCAACATTTCTAGATATTTTGGAAAAACGGGACATTCTATGGACTCCTTGGCTGCATTGAAAGAATCTTCATAACAGAGGAAATCTCCAAGCAGTTCCTCTTCTGCACGCCAAGGCTTGAAAAGTTGCAAAAGAGCTAAATAGAAAAACTCTTTTCTTTCAGGAGATTCACAATTCAATTTTCGATGATTAACCAATTGGCATTTTCTTTGCTTGACCAGACATCCCTCACTTCCAATTACAGCATACACTCCTTTATCAATATCTTCTTTGATGTTCCTCTTGAATATGTAATTTTGTAGAACCTCATACAGACAAACATTCTCGAGATGACTGCTTCTATTTGGATAATATGTATCCAACATGTTGGTCTTCAAAATATCTGTACTGTTTGGCTCCTTCTCCGCCAAATACTCAATTTCCCGTGCAGGTTTCAGAACTAAATTACGTGTTGCAGCAAGACCAAGACTCACCCAAATTATACTCCTAGATTTGGCATAGAGACTTGCTGAAGATAACCGATCAGAACATTCGTATGCTCAGATTTCTCGATGCGACAACATCTTTAGACTGAAGGCTTAGACTCTTAGACTTAGGCTCTTTTCATGGGAAATGTCATCCCACATATCCTTCAGTTCTGTCTTTTCTTTTTTTGTGATATAAGACGTCACATACCGAGCTACAGCCATACAGTTGTCAGCCACAATCTGTATATCCATGTTGGCATTCCACATGGACAAAATCACTGGGTTGTAGTCGTTGATGTACTTGGACTCTTCGTTTCTTTTTAAATTGTATGTATTTTTGGGTGATTTCCTCGTCACATTATGTCGCAGCGAAGACATCAAATTGTTCACTCTTCCTTCAGATATCACTGATCGTGGAAACCGAAAACGACATTTTGTATAGAACTTGTTCTTGTTTCTAAATTTACGACGACAGTACTTTCCACAACGATGGTTTTGAAAGCGTAAAACTTGTTCTCTTAAACTTTTGTCTTCCTTTGTCTTTGGAACAGCACATGTAGAATACTGTTCTATGAAACTCATCACTAAGTCATCCGGATATGTTCCAAATTTGGGTGCATCTTTGATCCAAAGCAGCATATGTATATGAGGAGCACCTCTTGCTTGATACTACTTTCTCCAGAAGAAATCCAACACTTCTCCAAGAGGTGGATTTTTCTTGTTCGTAATGAAAGACATCATAGCTTCAAATCTATGATTGAAGTACCTGCATACATTGACTGGATCCAAAGAGCACAGTTCTCCGGGTGTCTTGAATTCGATATTTTCAATGTTTCCATTTGCCTCTCGTAGAAATTCAAGTAAGTATTCCCAGCCATACTCGGCACAGCTGAGAGTGAGGAACCATGTGGGAGTTCCTTAGTTCCTCAGCATACATTTTAAGTCACCATGACGACGGTACCAATACTCATTAGTACCACGCTGACATGCCATGAGATTAATCAGGTGAGAATCCAAAATACTGTCTTGCACATTGACTTTATCTATAAACTCCCTTGCCGAGATATTTTGCAACTGTACACCACTTTTCAGGATGTGGTTCACTGCATAAGACAGTCCAGACAGATCACTTTCATACAGTAGATGAAACAAATAGGGAATGCATTGACAAAACCTAGGATCTTCTGCATACAATCGTAAAGTCCGGTATTCAGAAGCAGGAATTTGATCAGGTCGCTCATCATATCTTCCTCCTCGACCTGTTGGAAATAACTGTGGGAAACACCGAGCTTCCAAACTTTCCTCCCAAACACTAATGGGACTCCCTTTGACTTGTTTCATTTGAAACAATAGCATTCCCCATGACTTCTTTAGAATGCAAAGGATGAACACTATAATGTTCATATATTTCTTCATTTTTAGAGGCATCTACTTTCTCTATTTGTCCAGTACACAAATCGCTGTCCTCTTCTTCACTTAGTTCATCTTCTGCAACACATACATTCTTGTAGTACTCATTGTTTTTCATCAAATACAACGTTGCTTTTTTGACTTTCCTAACATCCACTAAATCTTGCCAGATTTTCTTACTCTTTGTCGGAACCCCATTAACTAGGATAACCAGAGGTTCCTCTTCCACTTTGTCTACACCAATTGTATCAATATTTTTCTTCAAATCCAGAGGCAAATAAACAACTCTTCCCTTTAATCCTCTCTGTAAATCTGAAGGAGGCAATTTCCCTGTCTTAGGCTCCATTCGAACAATAGCCTGAAAAGGATGAACACTTTGAATCAAAATAGATTCATAAGTATTTAAATCCTTCAGTTCAGAAGGAATGTCAACCAATTCCAGATTATTATGAACCGCTCTAGCAGGCATCCGGTTTTGATTTAATTTGTTAAAACAATAAGTACACATACGTTGATTTGATCTCAAATCAAAACGATTTTCTACCATCAAGTATGTTGCAAAATCCTTCCATTCACTTTTGTTTACCATTTCACTTTTTGTATATAAATCCACTAACTTAGTCTGATTCTTATAATAAGTCCGTCGACAACACACACAAGTGAAATTAGGCCTCTCACTTGATTTCACCATAAACGTGGAAATTTCCTTGTGAAACCTATCTGTACTAAAAATCTGTACACTCTCTTCCACATTACCTTCTTCTACTGGGTCAATTTCAACATTGTTCTCTTTACTTGCAAAGTAACAAAACTCAATTTCTTCACAAATATTCTTCACATCTACTTCAGAACCATGCAAAAGAGCAGTGCTTAATTGTTTTAGCATAATTGCTGGACTCTTAGCATAATACAACATTCTAACTAATTTCCTCACTTTATTATGATGCACTGCTAGCATCCTGAAATGATGAAAAACACTCTGGCATACTCTCCTGGAAAGACAAGCCAGTGAATGACCATGTAAACCTGTCACTTCTCTCACTCTGCAAGGATCTAATTCTTGCAACAACTTCATTTTCTGTTTTAAACTTTTCTTATTAAATGTCCGTACAAAATCACAAAGCAAATTGATGGAATCCTGTCGCACACTGCATATACTACTACACTTCCAGGTGTACACTGGTCCCTTAGGACGTCTTCCTAAAACTTCATTACCTAACACCTCTTCTGCCTCTGTTGACACAAGTTTTTCTTTTTCAACCGAACAACTGTCTTTCACCTCATAAGCTCGACCACTGGTGTCAACTGCATGCACCAAATCATTGTCCTGGAAATAACTCTCCTCATTAAAAAATGCCTCACAACTTGAACTATGCATCCATTCTCCTGAAAAAACTTCACAAAAATTACTACGTTTAACTGTTCTCTTCCATCTACTATTTGATTTGAAATCATAAATTGCCTTGTTTAGTTTCCTAATTCTATTGATTGTCAAAATAAATAACTTTCGCTTAATTTCAAAAGCCTGATCAATAATTTTCTCTCCATTTTTCTTTCTCTTATAAAAAGCCACTTTCTGTTGACCTTTCTTAATATTTTTTAACAAATTGCCAATTATACTGTTGCGGAACATTCGTCTACGAATATCTCTAAACAGATTCCTCCTTCTACTACCATGCACAGAGTTATCTCCTGCTCCAGCAGTAACATTTTTGAGAGACTTATCCTTCCCGTTTAAATTGGGTCTCTTTTTCTGAAGTAAAACATGTTCTGTAGTGATACTTTTTCGTCTGCAAATGTTTCTTAAAAAAGATTTTGTTGTCTTACCCGGAGTTTTTTTGATGACTTGACAACTTATTATTGTAGAGGACTGCTGCAATGCTTTACCAAGGTGGGGTATAAGTCGCTTTGCTTCTTTTCTTCTCCTTTGCCTTGAGGGCATGTTTCAATTTTTCAAAAAAACTTGAGTTGAATCTGTGGTAAATTTTAAAAACAAATGTTATTAACTACTATTACCAAACAGTAAATCAATAACAGTAAGCAAACAATTAACACACTAGATGTCAATCCTACCTATGGTAATTTAGCAGCATAGACAGAACATGTACTGCTAGAATTTCATAGCCAGTATGGGGCATATTTACAAAGCCTTTGAGCCATTTTAATTAAAAAAACTCATTTTTAAAACACATCAAGTAAGTAAATTATTCTCCCACATTCATGGGGAAGTGACTTAAAATGCCCTAACACACATGAGGGCGTATTTACAAGGCCCTTGCACCACTTTTGCGTCACTTTTAACATGGGGAAAATGACGTGAAAGTGGCTCAAAGTCCTTATAAATATGCCCCATGCTGGCTATGAAACTCTAGCAGTACATATAAAGAAACCTAAATGACTTTAAGAATCGTTTTTAAACACATCAAGTAAGCAAATTATTCTCCCTGATTCATGGGGCAAGTGACTTAAAATGCCTTAACACACATGGGAGCGTATTTACAAAGCCCTTGCACCACTTTTGTGTCACTTTTAACATGGAGAAAATAACGTGAAAGTGGCTCAAAGGCCTTATAAATATGCCCCATGCTGGCTATAAAACTCTAGCACTACATATCAAAAAACCGAAATGACTTCAAGAAACGTTTTTAAACACATCAAGTAAGCAAATTATTCTCCCAAATTCATGGAGAAGTGACTTAAAATGCCCTAACACACATGAGGGTGTATTTACAAGGCCCTTGCACCACTTTTGTGTCACATTTAACATGGGGAAAATAACGTGAAAGTGGCTCAAAGTCCTTATAAATATGTCCAATGCTGACTATGAAACTCTAGCAGTACATATCAAGAAACCTAAATGACTTCAAGAAACGTTTTTAAACACATCAAGTAAGCAAATTATTTTCCCCCATTCATGGGGAAGTGACTTAAAATGCCCTAACACACATGAGGGTGTATTTACAAGGCATACTAGTCTCTATCTAAATTAAATGAATCTTTTCTCTCCTTAGCAAATGCTTTTTGAATTTCAAAACAGTCTCAGACACACACCAATTTTTCTTTAGCAGAGCAAAGGGTATGCACTCCAGAGGCTGCAACCAGATTATTCTCCCAGATTCATGGAGAAGTGACTTAAAATGCCCTAACACACATGAGGGCCGATTTACAAGACCCTTGCACCACTTTTGCGTCACTTTTAACATGGGGAAAATAACGTGAATGTGGCTCAAAGTCTTTATAAATATGCCCCATGCTGACTATGAAACTCTAGCAGTACATATCAAGAAACCTAAATGACTTCAAGAAACGTTTTTAAACACATCAAATAAGCAAATTATTCAACCCCATTCATGGGGAAGTGACTTAAAATGCCCTAACACATATGAGGGCGTATTTACAAGGAATACTAGTCTCTATCTAAATTAAATGAATCTTTTCTCTCCTTAGCAAATGCTTTTTGAATTTCAAAACAGACTCAGACACACACCAATTTTTCTTTAGCAGAGCAAAGGGTATGCACTCCAGAGGTTGCAACTAGATTATTCTCCCAGATTCATGGAGAAGTGACTTAAAATGCCCTAACACACATGAGTGCGTATTTACAAAGCCCTTGCACCACTTTTGCGTCACTTTTAACATGGGGACAATAATGTGAAAGTGGCTCAAAGTCCTTAAAAATATGCCCCATGCTGACTATGAAACTCTAGCAGTACATATCAAGAAACCTAAATGACTCCAAGAAACGTTTTTAAACACATCAAATAAGCAAATTATTCAACCCCATTCATGGGGAAGTGACTTAAACTGCCCTAACACACATGAGGGCGTATTTACAAGGCATACTAGTCTCTATATAAATTAAATGAATCTTTTCTCTCTATAGCAAATGCTTTTTGAATTTCAAAACAGTCTCAGACACACACCAATTTTTCTTTAGCAGAGCAAAGGGTATGCACTCCAGAGGCTGCAACCAGATTATTCTCCCAGATTCATGGAGAAGTGACTTAAAATGCCCTAACACACATGAGGGCGGATTTACAAGGCCCTTGCACCACTTTTGCATCACTTTTAAAATGGGGAAAATAACATGAAAGTGGCTCAAAGTCCTTAAAAATATGCCCCATGCTGACTATGAAACTCTAGCAGTACATATCAAGAAACCTAAATGACTTCAAGAAACGTTTTTAAACACATCAAATAAGCAAATTATTCAACCCCATTCATGGGGAAGTGACTTAAACTGCCCTAACACACATGAGGGCGTATTTACAAGGCATACTAGTCTCTATCTAAATTAAATGAATCTTTTCTCTCTATAGCAAATGCTTTTTGAATTTCAAAACAGTCTCAGACACACACCAATTTTTCTTTAGCAGAGCAAAGGGTATGCACTCCAGAGGCTGCAACCAGATTATTCTCCCAGATTCATGGAGAAGTGACTTAAAATGCCCTAACACACATGAGGGCGTATTTACAAGGCCCTTGCACCACTTTTGCGTCACTTTTAACATGGGGACAATAACGTGAAAGTGGCTCAAAGTCCTTAAAAATATGCCCCATGCTGACTATGAAACTCTAGCAGTACATATCAAGAAACCTAAATGACTCCAAGAAACGTTTTTAAACACATCAAGTGAGCAAATTATTCTCCCCCATTCATGGGGAAGTGACTTAAAATGCCCTAACACACATGAGGGCGTATTTACAAGGCGTACTAGTCTCTATCTAAATTAAATGAATCTTTTCTCTCTATAGCAAATGCTTTTTGAATTTCAAAACAGTCTCAGACACACATCAATTTTTCTTTAGCAGAGCAAAGGGTATGCACTCCAGAGGCTGCAACCAGATTATTCTCCCAGATTCATGGAGAAGTGACTTAAAATGCCCTAAAACACATGAGGGCGTATTTACAAGACCTATGCACCACTTTTGCGTCACTTTTAACATGGGGAAAATAACGTGAATGTGGCTCAAAGTCTTTATAAATATGCCCCATGCTGACTATGAAACTCTAGCAGTACATATCAAGAAACCTAAATGACTTCAAGAAACGTTTTTAAACACATCAAATAAGCAAATTATTCAACCCCATTCATGGGGAAGTGACTTAAAATGCCCTAACACATATGAGGGCGTATTTACAAGGAATACTAGTCTCTATCTAAATTAAATGAATCTTTTCTCTCCTTAGCAAATGCTTTTTGAATTTCAAAACAGACTCAGACACACACCAATTTTTCTTTAGCAGAGCAAAGGGTATGCACTCCAGAGGTTGCAACTAGATTATTCTCCCAGATTCATGGAGAAGTGACTTAAAATGCCCTAACACACATGAGGGCGTATTTACAAAGCCCTTGCACCACTTTTGCGTCACTTTTAACATGGGGACAATAATGCGAAAGTGGCTCAAAGTCCTTAAAAATATGCCCCATGCTGACTATGAAACTCTAGCAGTACATATCAAGAAACCTAAATGACTCCAAGAAACGTTTTTAAACACATCAAATAAGCAAATTATTCAACCCCATTCATGGGGAAGTGACTTAAACTGCCCTAACACACATGAGGGCGTATTTACAAGGCATACTAGTCTCTATATAAATTAAATGAATCTTTTCTCTCTATAGCAAATGCTTTTTGAATTTCAAAACAGTCTCAGACACACACCAATTTTTCTTTAGCAGAGCAAAGGGTATGCACTCCAGAGGCTGCAACCAGATTATTCTCCCAGATTCATGGAGAAGTGACTTAAAATGCCCTAACACACATGAGGGCGGATTTACAAGGCCCTTGCACCACTTTTGCGTCACTTTTAACATGGGGAAAATAACGTGAAAGTGGCTCAAAGTCCTTAAAAATATGCCCCATGCTGACTATGAAAGTCTAGCAGTACATATCAAGAAACTTAAATGACTCCAAGAAACGTTTTTAAACACATCAAGTGAGCAAATTATTCTCCCCCATTCATGGGGAAGTGACTTAAAATGCCCTAACACACATGAGGGCGTATTTACAAGGCCCTTGCACCACTTTTGCATCACTTTTAAAATGGGGAAAATAACATGAAAGTGGCTCAAAGTCCTTAACAATATGCCCCATGCTGACTATGAAACTCTAGCAGTACATATCAAGAAACCTAAATGACTTCAAGAAACGTTTTTAAACACATCAAATAAGCAAATTATTCTACCCCATTCATGGGGAAGTGACTTAAACTGCCCTAACACACATGAGGGCGTATTTACAAGGCATACTAGTCTCTATCTAAATTAAATGAATCTTTTCTCTCTATAGCAAATGCTTTTTGAATTTCAAAACAGTCTCAGACACACACCAATTTTTCTTTAGCAGAGCAAAGGGTATGCACTCCAGAGGCTGCAACCAGATTACTCTCCCAGATTCATGGAGAAGTGACTTAAAATGCCCTAACACACATGAGGGCGTATTTACAAGGCCCTTGCACCACTTTTGCGTCACTTTTAACATGGGGACAATAACGTGAAAGTGGCTCAAAGTCCTTAAAAATATGCCCCATGCTGACTATGAAACTCTAGCAGTACATATCAAGAAACCTAAATGACTCCAAGAAACGTTTTTAAACACATCAAGTGAGCAAATTATTCTCCCCCATTCATGGGGAAGTGACTTAAAATGCCCTAACACACATGAGGGCGTATTTACAAGGCCCTTGCACCACTTTTGCATCACTTTTAACATGGGGAAAATAACGTGAAAGTGGCTCAAAGTCCTTAAAAATATGCCCCATGCTGACTATGAAACTCTAGCAGTACATATCAAGAAACCTAAATGACTTCAAGAAACGTTTTTAAACACATCAAATAAGCAAATTATTCAACCCCATTCATGGGGAAGTGACTTAAAATGCCCTAACACACATGAGGGCGTATTTACAAGGCGTACTAGTCTCTATCTAAATTAAATGAATCTTTTCTCTCTATAGCAAATGCTTTTTGAATTTCAAAACAGTCTCAGACACACATCAATTTTTCTTTAGCAGAGCAAAGGGTATGCACTCCAGAGGCTGCAACCAGATTATTCTCCCAGATTCATGGAGAAGTGACTTAAAATGCCCTAACACACATGAGGGCGTATTTACAAGGCCCTTGCACCACTTTTGCGTCACTTTTAACATGGGGACAATAACGTGAAAGTGTCTCAAAGTCCTTAAAAATATGCCCCATGCTGACTATGAAACTCTAGCAGTACATATCAAGAAACCTAAATGACTCCAAGAAACGTTTTTAAACACATCAAGTGAGCAAATTATTCTCCCCCATTCATGGGGAAGTGACTTAAAATGCCCTAACACACATGAGGGCGTATTTACAAGGCCCTTGCACCACTTTTGCATCAATTTTAACATGGGGAAAATAACGTGAAAGTGGCTCAAAGTCCTTAAAAATATGCCCCATGCTGACTATGAAACTCTAGCAGTACATATCAAGAAACCTAAATGACTTCAAGAAAAGTTTTTAAACACACCAAATAAGCAAATTATTCAACCCCATTCATGGGGAAGTGACTTAAAATGCCCTAACACACATGAGGGCGTATTTACAAGGCATACTAGTCTCTATCTAAATTAAATGAATCTTTTCTCTCTATAGCAAATGCTTTTTGAATTTCAAAACAGTCTCAGGCACACACCAATTTTTCTTTAGCAGAGCAAAGGGTATGCACTCCAGAGGCTGCAACCAGATTATTCTCCCAGATTCATGGAGAAGTGACTTAAAATGCCCTAACACACATGAGGGCGGATTTACAAGGCCCTTGCACCACTTTTGCGTCACTTTTAACATGGGGAAAATAACGTGAAAGTGGCTCAAAGTCCTTATAAATATGCCCCATGCTGACTATGAAACTCTAGCAGTACATATCAAGAAACCTAAATGACTTCAAGAAATGTTTTTAAACACATCAAATAAGCAAATTATTCAACCCCATTCATGGGGAAGTGACTTAAAATGCCCTAACACACATGAGGGCGTACTTACAAGGCATACTAGTCTCTATCTAAATTAAATGAATCTTTTCTCTCCTTAGCAAATGCTTTTTGAATTTCAAAACAGTCTCAGACACACACCAAATTTTCTTTAGCAGAGCAAAGGGTATGCACTCCAGAGGCTGCAACCAGATTATTCTCCCAGATTCATGGAAAAGTGACTTATAATGCCCTAACACACATGAGGGCGTATTTACAAGGCCCTTGCACCACTTTTGCGTCACTTTTAACATGGGGACAATAACGTGAAAGTGGCTCAAAGTCCTTAAAAATATGCCCCATGCTGACTATGAAACTCTAGCAGTACATATCAAGAAACCTAAATGACTCCAAGAAACGTTTTTAAACACATCAAGTGAGCAAATTATTCTCCCCCATTCATGGGGAAGTGACTTAAAATGCCCTAACACACATGAGGGCGTATTTACAAGGCCCTAGCACCACTTTTGCATCACTTTTAACATGGGGAAAATAACGTGAAAGTGGCTCAAAGTCCTTAAAAATATGCCCCATGCTGACTATGAAACTCTAGCAGTACATATCAAGAAACCTAAATGACTTCAAGAAACGTTTTTAAACACATCAAATAAGCAAATTATTCAACCCCATTCATGGGGAAGTGACTTAAAATGCCCTAACACACATGAGGGCGTATTTACAAGGCGTACTAGTCTCTATCTAAATTAAATGAATCTTTTCTCTCCATAGCAAATGCTTTTTGAATTTCAAAACAGTCTCAGACACACAACAATTTTTCTTTAGCAGAGCAAAGGGTATGCACTCCAGAGGCTGCAACCAGATTATTCTCCCAGATTCATGGAGAAGTGACTTAAAATGCCCTAACACACATGAGGGCGTATTTACAAGGCCTTTGCACCACTTTTGCATCACTTTTAACATGGGGAAAATAACGTGAAAGTGGCTCAAAGACCTTAAAAATATGCCCCATGCTGACTATGAAACTCTAGCAGTACATATCAAGAAACCTAAATGACTCTAAGAAACGTTTTTAAACACATCAAGTAAGCAAATTATTCTCCCCATTCATGGGGAAGTGATTTAAAATGCCCTAACACACATGAGGGCGTATTTACACGGCCCTTGCACCACTTTTGCATCACTTTTAACCTGGGGAAAATAACGTGAAAGTAGCTCAAAGGCCTTGTAAATATGCCCCATGCTGGCTATGAAACTCTAGCAGTACATATCAAGAAACCTAAATGACTTCAAGAAACGTTTTTAAACAGATCAAGTAAGCAAATTATTCTCTCTGAATCATGGGGCAAGTGAAATATTTGTTTAAAGAAGCAGACACCATTTTTTCCTTCTCTTAAATTTAAAAAGCATTGCTTTTCCATAAAAACGATTTTCAAGTCATGATTTGAAAACACAGCAAAGCTCCTATGTACAAGCACACCCTGTCAGTACTAATACTTCACATTATCTCCAATTACAATTTCTCAAAGAAACAAAATCTTGTTGTAAAACATTTGACACAAAGCAACATTTTAAATACACAACTTTCTTCCTAATATTCTCCCTAAAGCATACTAGTCTCTATCTAAATTAAATGAATCTTTTCTCACCTTAGCAAATGCTTTTTGAATTTCAAAACAGTCTCAGACACACACCAATTTTTCTTTAGCAGAGCAAAGGGTATGCACTCCAGAGGCTGCAACCAACAATGGCACAGAAATGCTGTAATTCATCACACATATCTCTCATGTCACCTAATCAAAACTCTTCCCTCACTTTTTTCAAATCAACACCCTTCCCCCCCTGCCCTTTTTGCCTTTTTTCCATAGCAACTACCTCCTGAAAGACCTCTCATGTTTACAAGTTCACACAACAATGTTTCAAATGAACTCTGAACTCTCAGTACACCTGCTTATCCAGTGCAATGTTTCTTAAAATGATTTTTTCTTAACCATTCGAATTACATCTTTCAAAAAACACATCCATGCACCCTAACTTTCTGTTTTCAGCAATCAAAAACCACCAATCACTGCTACTGAATCATTAGCACTAAAACTCCACAATTTTTTTCATTACAAACTCCTACTGTTCCAACTGCCATTTCATTCCCACACTTCATCTGACTGCAGCAGAACCTCCTTTCACCATGTTTTCTGTCTGGATTCTTGGACATAGCTACATCCACTGGGCTCACAGGTATGCTGATAACAGAAATTTACACAACCTCAATTTACAAAATGTGGAAATCAAATGGATTGGCCAAAGAGGATTGAAATGTCACCAATTGATACCATTGGTGAAAACCTTTTTGCATTTGCCAAACCCTGACCTCATAATAGTGCACTGTGGAGGAAATGATTTGGGCACTTTGACTGGGGTTGGTATGGAAATGCTTTTAAAGGACACCTTTGAGCAATTGATGGCACTTTTTCCTCAAACTGCCTTGGTATATTCCAATATATGCCAAAGACAGAAATGGAGGTGGTCCAATCAATTTTGTCCACAAATTGAGAAAGCGAGGAAGCATGTAAATAAGTCTGTTTCAGCTTACATGAGAGACCATGGAATGGGCGCAATCTACAACAATAACTTGCGTTACTACATGCAAGATATCTACAGAGGAGATGGTGTGTACTTCACAGATGAGGGGAACAGAGTTTTCATCCAGAATTTTAGACTGTGTATTGGTACCTACTTATAAGTACCTAAATCTTCCACAGACCCAAAAGCTCTTTTCAGAGCTACCCTAACTATGATTACTCTATATAAATTTTAAATGTAACTTTTTTTTAACTAATTTTCACGATTTCGCTTTCCGGAGCGCTACCCGGTTCGCGCACCGGACCCTAACCGCGCGAAAATTAGAATTTTTTTCTTTCTTTTTTAGACATATATAGGCCTCTTCATCCACCCTCACAAAACCTAGGGGGTCAAGATATGTCTCCCTTGCCCCCTTTTACACAAACTCAGCATTGTTTATCATCCATCTTGTGTCCAAATCAGACCTTAACGCAAGATGGCGGACTCCCGTTACGCTACCGGTAAGCTACCCGGTTCGCGTACCGGGTAGCGCTACCACCGCAAAAAATCGAATTTTTATTTTTTTTATTTTTTTGCCCGCGGGGCCCTTTAATAGCCCCCACATCAATCCTAGGGGGTCAAGAGGGGTCTACCTTGCACCCTTTCATTCATTTCTCCCTTCGTTTATTTCCACCTCTTGTCTCTCGATCCTACCGAGAGACAAAATGGCGGCCGCTCCAAACTGTTTAGAATGTTCACAGTCACCAGGGAGCCAATCCGCTTCTCCACGCGAAGTTCCGTTACGCGTCTGGTACGCGAACCGGGGCGCTAACCGGGACGCTGTCACAGATATATATATTTTTTTGAACGTTAATTTCCCAAAATCCACTGGAGCACATATCTTGAGACCTAGCAAAGGCACATCGGGCTACCAGTCCCTACAATTTTGCCAAGTTTCATAAAAATCCATTCAGCCGTTCGAGCTAAAAGTGAGTCCAACCGCCCTATGGAAATTAACATGGGGAAAACACGTTTTGGGACCCCCCTTTTTACTCAGCCCCCACTTCACAAAACCCCCCCAAACTTTCAGGGGACGCTCAGAAACAAAATGTGCTATTTTCCTGAAAATTTCAGCCAATTCCGTCCTTCAACGCCAAAGTTATTCAACATAGAATTTTCAGAAATCCCTATTCAAAAAAATCCTAACTATATATACCTACTGGCGACCGCCAGTAGGTAATATATATGTTGCACACCCAATCCAGATACCCTCAAACTCCAACATGCACCGGAGCACTTCAAGGCGAGGAAAGAGGAGCTGACCCAAAGAATGCAGTGAGCAAATTACTCTTTATTTGTGGAAGCTCGCCCTGCCAGCATAACGTTTCGGCCTTCACAGAGGCCTTGGTCACATGACGCCAATGTGGGAGGGGGGACTGCTTAAAGTGCTAGTCCAAAGAGAAAAAGGGTTACAATTGGTCAAAAAATGGCGCTTTGCAATAGCCACAGAAAGAGGACATAGTATCTGCATAAATGCAAGCTGCCCTACTTAATGCTCCATATTAACATCTATATATTAAATGTTAAAAACATGTAAACAATGCACTAAAATCTACTCCTCAATAGCGACATATGGCATAAAATGTCGATAACATCAATTTGGTGATAAAAGAAGTAGGGTCAATTATGGCATAAAATACACAAAAATATTAAAAGCTCGTGATTATATTAAATACAAAAACGTCTTCATAAATGTGCAAAATATGTCAAAAAACAAAAGTGCAAGTGCAGCAATACATATCTGACTTTAAATAACATTAGTAACTACTAAATATAGTTGCTCAATAGTCAGAAAAGAAGCAGCAATGTATATATGTGCTAATAGCTGAATTGTTAAACAACAAAATAAGGCCCAAGTGGGCTCCTAATCTATGTATTGACCTATATATAGACCCCTTAAAGTGCAGCAAAAAAGTGCAAGAAGTGCTTTGTGTGATACTTAAAATAGTCAAATACTGAGTAATGACTAATTGTTTTTTAGAAAAGTTCAAACAGCAAATGACTAGGTATGAGAGATCAGACAATGAGGTAAAAATTGTAGTAGCATGACCTCAAAATATACAGGACACATGATGGACAAAATGAATGCCAAGCAACATGCTCGACGGCCTGTCAACAGGCTGAGTCTTGTATTTTACATCTCGTCGAGAATAATGTTTAAAACCATCTTAAACGAATCAGAGGCAAGTGTAGAATTCCTTCGTGGCGTTAAGGCCACCCGGGGATTTACTATCCAATTTCAGGATATATTTAGTCTCAGTAAGTCGCAATAGTGCTTCCCTATCACCACCTCTCCTTAAGGGGCCAATGGCATCCACGACATAGTATTGTAACAGTTCACTCTTGTTATTATGATGTAACTTAAAATGCTGTGCAACAGGGTATGAAGCATCACTGGTGTTGATGGCCCTAATGTGCTGGAGTATCCGCCTGTGAACCTGCAATCTGGTACTTCCAACATAACGCAGGCCACAGGGACACTCCAGCACATAGATAGCAAACTCTATTTTACACGTGAGTTGCTTGTTGATTTTAAGAGGAATGTCAGAAAAAGGGGTGATGACCTCAGTTTTATTGATGCCATGCTTGCAGGCTTTGCAAGATGCACATTTGCGAAATCCTCTGCTCGTGCTAAGCCAATTCACAGGGGCCATGATTTCAGGGCTAGATTTGACCAACTCATCACCCAAAGAACGGGCTTTTGTAAAAGTGATTAGAGGTTTTGGTGGCATACTCTCACCGTTAGATGGATCATTGCAGGTGAGGTTCCAATGCTTATTCACAATTTTTCTTAAAGCACCATGTTGTTTATTGAACCACCAGATCAATCTGCTCTGTTGCTGAGGCTCCCCACAACTATTGTTCTTATGTTTCTTGTATGTTAGTGCCTCCTGTCTAGATAGTGCATTGGCTTTGTGAATTGCCTTATTGATGTCTTTATCTTTATAGCCTCTGGCCAAAAATCTACTATGACTTGCTCACTGGGCAACCTCACACTCCTGATCTGTACTACAAATGCGTCTTATTCTCAGCATCTCCCTGTAGAGGATGCTGCGTATGAAATGGGGTGGATGATGGCTGGTGGCATGTAACAAAGTGTTGCCAGCTGTTGGTTTCCTGTATAGTTTAGTTTGGATATGGTCATCAATGATTGAAATTTCAATATCAAGGAAATAGGCTGTTGTGCGGCTTATATTAGCAGTAAACTCAAGATTAAACACATTGGCATTGATGTTTGTAACAAATGTTTCTGCCTCTTCAAGTGACCCGCGCCAGATTAAAAATATATCATCGATATATCAGAACCACTGTAGAATGTTGTTGCAGCAAATGTCATTGAAATCACCATGGAGGACCTGCCTCTCCCAGTAGCCCATATGCAAACAGGCATAACTGAGAGAGAAACAGGCCCCCATGGCGACTCCTCTGACCTGTTGGGAGTACTGCTTATTGAACATAAAAAATGTATTGTTCAAACAATGGCTAATCATGGCAATTAACATTTTGTTATGCTGTTACATAGCTGCTGGTTTAAAATCAAGGAAATATTGGATTGCTCTTACACCATCCTGGTGGTGGATACTCGTATAGAACGATGTAACATCCAATGTGATTTACCAACAGTTAGAGTCCCAATTGATGTTGCTGATTTTTCTAAGGAAATCCCCAGAGTCCTGAATAAAAGAGTGTAAACCACTCACAATGTCTTGTAAAAAGTAATCTATGTAGATGGTCGTATTCTCCAGTAATCCTCCACAAGCCGAAATAATCGGTCTACCGGGCGGAATGCTAGCGTTCTTATGGATTTTTGGAATGAGATAGAAAACTGGCAGAATTGGATGTTCATTCTTTCAGTTCTTCCATACTCAATAATCCAGTATTACGCCATCCCAACAGTAAGGAGTAAAATTCAGATTGTGCTTTGGTGACAGAGATCTTATCACAACGTCGATAACACAACGGATCATTTAGTTGTGAAAGGGTTTCCTGTAAATATAACGTATGAGGCCATAAGACGACGTTGCCACCTTTGTCCGCCCGACGGACAATTATATTTTGATCTCCTTGGATTCTCTTAATCAGGTTGGTGTATTGATTGTTCCGTCGAGCCTGTTGGCGAGTGGTTTTTAAGACTTTAGTGTGTAATTTCTTGATTTCCTTAGCAGTCATTTCCTGGAACACGTCAATATTGTCATTAATCATCACTGGTGTAAAGGTGGACCGGGGTTTACATTTTGCCATCCCTGCAGTGCTTTGTCCAACTGGTTCCTCTGTGCTTTGGGAATTTGATTGTTCAGATCTTAATGATTCTAGATTATTCACAGCACGCAAATCATGAGTAATGAGCTCTGCTATATTCCTGGCAGTTGCCAGTGTGGTGGGTGATTTAGGGGCTCTGTTGTGCACAAAATGTTTTTGTAACCTTAATTTTCGAACAAATTTGAACAGATCCATTCTCGTGTTAGGATAATCAAAATTGCAAGTGGGGCTGAAGGAAAGTCCCATTGCTAAGATGTTTAAGTCAGACTTGCTAAGTACAACCTCTGTTAAGTTGATAACTGAAAGATGTAATTGGAAATCATATGCTGTTACTTGCGTTTGTTGTTCCATTTCTTCTGAAACATTTTTTTCTTTTTGGGAACAACGTCTGCTTTGGGCGTGCCTGCGTTTGCGGCGCTTGAAGTTATATATATATATATATATCTTACCTACTGGAAGTCGCCGGTAGGTAGTTATAGTTAGGACCTAGTTACCATAGGAAAATAGCAACATTCTATTTGTGCCACCGATTGACAAATCTTAGTGAAATTTTCAAAACTAATTCTTTGTTGATATCAGCTCCAATGTTGAAATTTTGAGGATGATTCATTAAGGGGGGGCGACAAAAAACGGGAGTCCCAAAACATGTTTTCTCCATGTAAATGTCCTTAGGAAACCTTAGACTAGGCTACAGGTCGAATGAGTGAACGGAATTACCCCAAATTTGGCAGGGAGAAGGGTCTTGGTCTAGAAAGCACGCTTTTGTTTATTTGGTGTAAATTTGTTCTGTAGTTTTTGAGAAATATAAAAATTTAAATATATCAATATTTGGAAATTCTACCATCTGATTGGCTGAGGCGTTACGAGCACGAGTTTGCTGTTGATTGGCTGCGAGCGGTGCGAGTGGTTGCAACTAGGAAGTGTTGGCCGCCATTTTGTGATTCTGTTGAAGCGAGTAAGGGGAAAAAGGGGAAAAAGTGGGAAATAGGAGGGTAGGAGCACTGTAACCTCTGTGGGGTGTTTAGGGTGTGCTATCAAGTGCAAAGTAAAGCATTCACCCCTATCGGTGTGTAAGTGGTGGGTTATGGAAATTAAGTGAGGTATTGCGTAGAGTCTGATGCGGGCAAAGTGAGCTGGTGTGGGACTCGGGGAATAAAGCGTGAGCCCAAATTGTGTGTCTTATGCTGTGAAGTCATGTGCCATGGCCGCTGCACTACAGTTGTGAAAGTAGAGTCAGCATGTATTTATAACTACTAGAACGAACTACTGACCCGTACTGGTCTGAAAGTCCACTTCACCTTCAGAAGAACGACGATCCACCACCACCAGCAACAAGTTGCCCGAAGAAGCTTGAACAAGATCACAGCCGACCAGCTCGCCGCCTCCCTGAGCCAGCACCCTCCGGCCAGCTCAGCGAACCCCAGCCAGGCCGCCGACAACCTCACGAAGTGGATCGGTAACTGCGCGGACGAACTCGCCCCACTGAGGACCCCGCCCAGCAGACCCGGCACTAAGAGAGCCCCATGGTTCACCGACGAACTCAAGAGCTCCAAGAAGAACTGCAGAGCCCTCGAGAAAGCCTGGAGAAAGGAGCCCACACCGGACAACAGGACCACCCTCAAGCTCGCCACCCGGAAGCACCACCAACTGATCCGCGCCGCCAAGAAAACGGCTTTCAAGAACCGACTGGACAACAACGCACACAACTGCAAGGAACTCTTCAACATCGTGAAAGAGCTCTCCAACCCCAACGCCGGTAACAACGACATCACCCCTTCGCAAGACCTCTGCAACTCCCTCGCCTCCTACTTCCACAACAAGATCGCGGACATACACCACAGCTTCAGAACCCTGCCGACGCACGCCACGACCGCAGCAACGCCACCCACCACCACCCTCCGCGCCTGGACCCCGGTCAACACCGAAGACACCATCCACACGATGAACTCCGTCCACTCCGGATCTCCGACCGACCCCTGCCCTCACCACGTCTTCAACAAAGCAGACGCTGTCATCGCACCCCACCTGCGGGACATCATCAACACCTCATTCGACACCGCCACCTTCCCCGAGAGCTGGAAGCACGCCGAACTCAGCGCTCTACTCAAGATACCCACAGCAGACCCCACCGAACTCAAGAACTACCGCCCCATCTCTCTACTCCCGTTTCCAGCCAAAGTCATCGAGAAGACCGTCAACAAACAGCTGGCCGCCTTCCTCGAGACGAATGGATCCCTCGACCCATCGCAGTCCGGTTTCCGCGCCAACCACAGCACCGAGACCGCCCTCATCGCCGCCACTGACAACATCCGAGCCCTGATGGACAACGGGGAAACAGCGGCCCTCATCCTCCTAGACCTCCCCGCGGCTTTCGACACGGTCTGCCACCGCACCCTAGTACAGCGCCTCAGCAACGTCGGAATCCAGGAGAAGGCGCTGGAATGGATCGTCTCCTTTCTCGACGGAAGAACACAAAGAGTCCGCCTACCACCGTACAAGTCAGAGGCCACCGAAGTCATCTGCGGCGTCCCTCAAGGATCCTCGCTGAGCCCGACTCTCTTCAACGTCTACATGTGCCCCCTCGCGGCAATCGCACGCCAACACAACCTCAACATAATCTCCTACGCCGACGACACCCAGCTGATCCTCTCCCTGACCAACGACCCAGCCGGCGCCAGAGCCAACCTGCACGAAGGGATGAGAGAGGTAGCCGAGTGGATGACGACGAGCCGCCTGAAGCTGAACTCAGATAAGACGGAGGTCCTCATCCTGGGCTCCTCGCCCTCCGCCTGGGACGACTCCTGGTGGCCCCCCGCCCTGGGCACCACACCCAAACCGACGGACCACGCACGCAACCTGGGCTTCATCCTGGACTCCTCCCTCTCCATGACCAGGCAAGTCAACGCCGTCTCCTCGTCGTGCTTCAACATCCTGCGCATGCTTCGGAAAATCTTCTGGTGGATCCCTACAGAGACCAGGAAGACCGTCACCCAGGCCCTCGTCACCAGCCGACTGGACTACGGCAACGCACTCTACGCCGGAACAACCGCCAAGATCCAGAAGAGACTCCAGCGCATCCAGAACGCCTCAACCAGACTCATCCTCGACATCCCACGACACAACCACATCTCCGGACACCTAAGAGACCTGCACTGGCTCCCGGTCAACAAGAGAATCACCTTCCGCCTCCTTACCCACGCACACAAAGCTCTCCACGACCAAGGCCCGAGCTACCTCAACAACTGAATCAACTTCTACGCTCCCAAACGCCACCTCCGATCCGCCAGCCACGCCCTCGCCGCCGTCCCATGCATCCGCAGAGCCACTATAGGAGGAAGGTCCTTCTCCTACCTGGCCGCCAAAACCTGGAACTCCCTCCCGGCCGACCTGCGCCGGACCCAAGACCACCTCTCCTTCAGGAAGAAGCTCAAGACCTGGCTGTTCGAGCAGTAGCGGCACCCCCCCCCCCCAAGCGCCTCGAGACCCTACGGGTAGGAGTCGGGGATTAA